>NC_140265.1:1811019-1881019 GCF_949987555.1 Borostomias antarcticus | reverse complement strand
GAGATCAGAGCGAGATGACAGACAACACAGTGTGTGATTGACATGTTGCTGTGTTTCAGGTGGTGGGTCGCTGTCTGTGGCCCATGTTAGCGGAGGCAGCGTGGAGCTTGTGCCGCCGCTCAGGGTGACCGACTCTCACGTGGTGGTGGTGGACGTTACTGGCCTGTCCCAGTGTGGCCTGGTGAGATGTTTCACCCCCTCCCTCACCATTCATGATTCTATACTTTACTTACATCAGTGATAACTAATACAACATGAAGCTCTATTCAGCTCCTGATGGGTTTATGATCTATGATCTAGATATGTGATCTATATGGATGGAAAACATATGTCTGTCTGCCGGCCAGGTCCACTCTCCGACTTTGTGAAAGGGGGATTTTAACAACACACACACGTTTGTTAAATCGACTGACATCTCGTGAGATGAGATTAGGAGTGTTGGGGTTTCATTAGATGAGCACCACACTACCCCCCACCTTAGACTCCCCCGTTTAGTTGCTACCTTTTGTTTGTTCCCTGTAGTTTTAATAAATAGCCTTTGGTCCTAGTATTCAGTGTCCGTCGGCATAACGAGTACAAAACACCCACTTTATACAAGTTAAATACAGCGAGAAATAGAAATAGAAATAAAGAGCTGTATTTAACTTGTATAAAGTGGGTGTTTTGTACTCGTTATGCCGACGGACACTGAATACTAGGACCAAAGGCTGAGGTGCCCACCCACATCCATTGTATGACCAAAACGGTGGTAAAGCAATTATCAGACTTTCTCAAAAGTGCTAGTTTTGTCAACGTTTTGATCTGAACCATTGTATATGATCATAAGTAACCTTAAAACAGGGCTAAACATGCATTTTCCCTTTACTACTCCTTTAACATTTGTGATATTTGAATGTTCCTGACGAAGCTTGTAACCTACCGTGCGTTTCACGTTTTAACATTTTTTTACTTTTGTGATATTTGAATGAATTGAAGAATATTTTTGACTTGACCACTTGGAAATATTGTAATAAAAGCTTTGTTCAGTTTTCATTTGTCTGAACTGTATTGTGTAGCCTACATTTTAAATAGACTTTTAACTACCTGCGGTTTTCTCATCATTTGGGGTGACCATCTGTCATGTGGGGTAACCAGCGTTTGGCAATATCTGTACTAAATTCAAAATAGAATATCCATCAGTTTAAACTCAAATATTAATCAATGGTATACTATGCTTAAAGGACAATGCTCGTATTTGACAACCTGGACCTTATTTACGACATATTATAAGACGTTTGACTCACCGAGATCACTTTGGTGTAGTTCGGAGGCCGGTAGAAGAAATTTAAAATCCAGCGCGAGCCAGTATATCCATGTAACGGCGGTGGTCGGGGCAACGAGAATGCAGCTTCTAAAATTCTATTTTCTGCCGCGAAACGGTTGTTTTCATCAATCCGTCTTGATGAATCGCTAGTTCATCAAGTGGCCTGCCATTTTCCAGACAGTTTCCAACGGATATCGCGAAGCGATCTGCCGTGTCAGGTTAAAAGTATACACACCCAGGGATAGATTTGATTATCACATGCATCATGTCAAAATCAAAACTATTGAGCCTCCATGGATGCCTGTCTTAATATAGTTTTGCGTTTTTTACCTCCAGGCAGAAGCAGTTGATGCTTGCGGCTGATCTGACAGATGAGCATGACGAACTCTAGCGAGTCAGAGCTGAGCAGGACATAACTATCAGCCAGCAGAGCAACAGGATCAGACAGCTGGTGGGAAACTAGGTGTTACAGCCAGTGGTCTGGCTGTGGCTTGTGTGTCGTATGTGTCTGTTTTGTCTCCCCCTGCTGTCTCCCACTCCCCTTTCAATCATCCAGGTGCTGTGGGCGTGGCCCGGTTGCCTGGTCATCAGTCACTAACTCCCTGCAGCTGCGGCCGTCCAATCAACCCACTATATAAACCCTACTCAAACTCATTCATTTGCCTTTGTGCCACTTTGCTGTGTGTGCTACTGGTTTGTATGTTCAGTTGACTTTGTGTTACATGTTTTGTTAACCTTAGTTATGTTGCCTCTTTGTTGTCCTCGGTTGTAGCCATACTAGTTTTGTTTATTGTATTTTCTTAGTTGTCTTTATACACTGTATAGCTTTTGTTTGTTTAGCACAATGTTTGTAGCATAGCCAAAGTTTCAGTTAATGACCCAGGTGAGTGGGGAGGAATAGGCTAGCCACCCCGGGGTTTACACTTCTCAGCCCGTAGGTGACTCCCCTGTTTAATACACCAGTTTAGGAGTGTGTGTCAACACCTTGTCCTTTTATAGTCATGCTGGTCTTCACTCAGCTGGCTATTAGGTAGGGAAGGTATAGGGAAGTCTTTTTGTTTGGGTCAGGTAGGTAAGCTAGTTAGGTTTAGGTAGGGATGAGGGATGTTTTCTTTTTATTTGACACCGCTCTTAGTTCCCTCTGCTCCCTGTGGTCTATTTTGGCTTTGTTAAATAAATACCTATTTTTGTTATTCCTTAAACTGGTCTCCTCCTCCACTTTGTGCCCACTCCACCTCCACTGGTACACCACGCCCTCCAGGGGGCGTAACAAATGGGGGCTCGTCCGGGATCCTAAGCTATTGGCCTGCTGTGGTCTCTAGCTGGGTTCCCAAGCCGGTGTCCCATCTGGTTGGTGGGTGACACTTTGTGGTAGAGAGTGGTAGTTGCTCCTATTCGGTAGTGCGATATGGCCACCTTTAATTTGTCTGTGTTTTTGGAGGCTCCCACCCCGGAGGGGTTGGGCAACTGTAAGGTGGCAGACCTCAAAGAAATCGCACAGTGTTTTGGTTTCACATTTCCCAAGACTTTGGTTAAGGAGCAACTTCGTCAGTTTGTGTTTGATCAGTTAACAGAGAGGCAAGTGTTTTGAGTCGGTAAATCCTGGGCCATCACTACCAGAGACTGATATTGCTGATCGTCCAGATTTGGTGCTTGACGAGCACAAGGTAGATGATGATGTGGATATGGATCAGGACGATGATGAGGTGTTGGCTGGCGCAGATAGCAAGGGTGCGGTTATGCCGCCATTTGTCCCGTTCTCCCCTACCCGTCTCAATGAGTCTCAGATGAGTGAGGATCACAGTCTTAAACTGTGCCAGACTCTTTCCCGTTACCTCGCTTAGATGACTGTGTGGACACTGTTGGGTCTGCACGTTACGTCACTAAGCTAGATTTATTGAAGGGGTACTGGCAGGTCCCGCTCACTTCCCGTGCCTCTGAATTGTCTGCGTTCGTTACGCCTGATATGTTTCTGCAATACACCGTCATGGCATTCGGCATGCGTAACGCGCCGGCTACCTTTCAGAGACTGGTGAATGCCCTGGTGGGGGATATTCCCAAGTGCACCGCCTATTTAGATGACCTGGTGGTCTACTCGTCATCCTGGGAGGAACATCTATGTACCCTCCGATCTGTGTTCCAACGTTTAGCGGCTGCATCTCTAACGCTAAACCTAGCAAAATGTGAGTTTGGCAAAGCCACTGTGACATACCTGGGTAAGCAGGTTGGCGGCGGACAGGTGCGTCCCGTGGAGGAGAAAGTAACTGCGGTGGCTGCTTTTCCTGTTCCCACCACCCGCCGTCAGCTGAGAAGATTCCTGGGTATGGCCGGTTACTATCGTGGGTTCTGCAGGAACTTCTCCTCAGTGGTTGCGCCCCTCACATCTCTCGTTAGCCCGTCGGTCCGCTTTGTGTGGTCCGCTGACTGTCAGCTGGCTTTTGATTCAGTAAAAGCCATGCTTTGCAGTTCACCTGTGCTTGCTGCCCCTGACTTTTCAAAGGCTTTTAAGTTGGAGGTTGATGCTTGCGCTGTGGGGGCCGGTGCCGTCCTGCTCCAGGAGGATGCGTCTGGTTTTGACCATCCAGTGTGCTACTACTCTAAGAAGTTTAGCCCGGCGCAGACTCGATACTCCACTATTGAACAGGAGGCACTTGCCCTTTTATTAGCCCTGCAGTTTTTTGAGGTTTATCTTGGTTCTAGTTCGTCCCCTGTGATTGTGTATACAGATCACAATCCTCTTGTGTTTTTGGGGAGAATGTACAACCATAACCAACGTTTAATGAGATGGTCTCTTATTCTGCAGGATCATAATCTGGAAATCCGCCACAAGAAGGGCGCGGATAATGTCCTGGCTGATGCGCTCTCCCGCGTACATTGCGGTTTGTGAGTGGATGGTGGTGTTAGCTGTGTAAGCTGTTGTTTTTTTGGGGGGTTAGGCCTGTGTGTGGGGGTTGGTGGAAGGGAGGTTCGCTTCCAGCGGTCACAAGCTTGTGGGCTTGTGCCTTTATGGGTGGGGGTGTTACAGCCAGTGGTCTGGCTGTGGCTTGTGTGTCGTATGTGTCTGTTTTGTCTCCCCCTGCTGTCTCCCACTCCCCTTTCAATCATCCAGGTGCTGTGGGCGTGGCCCGGTTGCCTGGTCATCAGTCACTAACTCCCTGCAGCTGCGGCCGTCCAATCAACCCACTATATAAACCCTACTCAAACTCATTCATTTGCCTTTGTGCCACTTTGCTGTGTGTGCTACTGGTTTGTATGTTCAGTTGACTTTGTGTTACATGTTTTGTTAACCTTAGTTATGTTGCCTCTTTGTTGTCCTCGGTTGTAGCCATACTAGTTTTGTTTATTGTATTTTCTTAGTTGTCTTTATACACTGTATAGCTTTTGTTTGTTTAGCACAATGTTTGTAGCATAGCCAAAGTTTCAGTTAATGACCCAGGTGAGTGGGGAGGAATAGGCTAGCCACCCCGGGGTTTACACTTCTCAGCCCGTAGGTGACTCCCCTGTTTAATACACCAGTTTAGGAGTGTGTGTCAACACCTTGTCCTTTTATAGTCATGCTGGTCTTCACTCAGCTGGCTATTAGGTAGGGAAGGTATAGGGAAGTCTTTTTGTTTGGGTCAGGTAGGTAAGCTAGGTAGGTTTAGGTAGGGATGTTTTCTTTTTATTTGACACCGCTCTTAGTTCCCTCTGCTCCCTGTGGTCTATTACGCCTCCAGGGGGCGTAACACTAGGCCTAACAGGTTACTAATACACCTACACTCACTCAAAGGGTTCAAAGTAGGCTAATATCAGTGCAGTACAATATCATTCCACAGAATGGCACTCTAACCAAGTTGAACTATAGGCCAGCATTATGGCACAACAGGACAGATGCTATTATGGTAGCTAAAGATAGCATACATGAAACTGGCTTAACTAAATATCAAGCTACACATTCAAGGAATAATAAACAGCGATGTCTAATCTAAAGCAGCAAACAACCATGCAAGGCTACATTTCTGAGGAACTACGTTAGCATGAGACTGATAACTAGCATTAGCTTTAGGCTACATCGTCATATTAGGTTAGTAGTTAACATAGGTCTAACGTCTAGCTTACAGACAGTAAAGTAAATAAACAATAGATTAACTTACTTTCTGGCAATAACGCACACTGGTTATTAAAGGCAATTGTGAGACTAACTCCTCAAACTCCGAAGTTACCAGCTACCAATAACGGAGAATGCTAGAAGCAAATAATAATCTGTCCAAATGATAATGATAATAAGGGCTTTCCTACAAAGCCCATTGACTTCCATTTAAAATTTGTATAATTTTATTTTAATCATAGCCTTCTATTTCAGGTAATTTGCTTATTGGTAGGAAATCCACTCGAACAATCCACGCCAGTTTTGCAAAACACAATTAATTAATTTTTTATTCACATAAGATTTTATTTGAGATTTTGCTGAGATTTGTTATTTTAATGTAAATTGGTTCTGATATGTGTCATTAAAATGTGTATATTTTTGTATGTGTCATTAAAATGTGTATCTTTGTGTTTGACCGAGTTGTGATTTCATAGATGCTTTGTATGAAGGGGGACTGGTTGGCGATACAGTAAATATCTAGTCATCATTACTAATTAAACTAAGTAAAAACTAAAAAGGTATCTGCCCCTTGAGATCAGCACTACTGAAGCGGACCGCTCCAACCACCAACTGTAGCCTCAATACTGTTAGCTCTATAAGATTATTATCTTTGTGTTATTATTATTATCATCATTAATATTACTGATACAGGCAAACCTGTGATACATGATGTGTACAATACACATTTGTATACTGTATACAAATGTGGTTAGTGATTCTGCAACTAAAATTCAGTATGTTAGAATGAGGTAAAACATTCAGTTCAACACAGGATTTGTATGAGATTATACAACCGCAGCATGTTCTTGTTGTTAATTTGGTATAGGATGTTGAGATTTCGGAAAGGCGACGTTTGGAGCTTTTTCGGAATGGCGAACCTTCGGAATAACGACCTTTCAGCAAGGCTCCGAACCGGTTCAAGGAACGGAAACGAAAACCGAAAACGAACGGTATTTTACGAGGAACAGAAACAGGAACGAAAACGAAATGGTCTTTAATTGTTCCAGAACAGAAACGTTAATTTGAAATCTTTAAAACCGGTTAATAACGTTATTTTTTCGTTCTTTGCAGTAGGCCTATATAACTTAAAAATAATTGTAAAAAAGAAGAAAGCTGAGCCTTTTATGGCCGAATAGGCTAAATTAAATTAATTAAATTTGTAGCCTACATCTTGTCCTGTTTTTGTAATGTAGCCTAGGCCCCTAAATCTGTTATTTCACAGTCAGGATCTTAAATGCTTGCTTAGCGAAATGAAGAGATTTAGATATTACAACAACACCATAGCCTAGTTCCGACTAGGGATGTGCGCAGCGACTATTTTCACTGACGACTAGACGGTGGTTTTGTAACCGATTACATGACTAGTCTAAAAACAGGATTCCCAAGTTTCTACAACAAGTGCTATTTAGAAAAATTGAGGATGTTTCTCAAACTCTGCAAGCTAAGATGCATGACTATTCTTGATGTTTCCAACTACTCAGCAGCAGCCAATTAGCACGCGTTGCGCAGGGCTGTCGCACTCCTTTGTTTACCAGTGCAAAACAGTATTTCAGCCTGTCCTTACAGCTTATTACTTAACAAAGATATCAATGTGATTTATTTTGTTTAATTGAAGAAGAGTAGGCTAGCCTATAGCCTGTAATGTTTCAGTAGAAGAGTAGGCTAGCCTATAGCCTGTAATGTTTCAGTAGGCTAAAACTAGATTCCACATAAAGACCGCGGATGTCAGAGAGGGCAATAACGCTCGAAGGCAAATTTATTCCAACATTGGTCCACAAAGAATGATGCAAATAATAAAGTGAAAGAAATAATAGCCTACTGTGCAAATATGTTTTATATGGACCTGCGTGTCTGCAATAAAGTTCCTCTATCTTTATAACCAACATTCAGCGGAAGCCAATTTTCACTCGTTGCGCATCTCGCTCCAATTATGGTTTGGCTATTTAAAATACGGAGTACAGTTGCTTGGATGTATACTAGTATGCATAAACCTATGTTTTGCGAATTTAATGGTCTGCCTCCTTCAGAGTTCAACTCGACAATTAGGCTGTGAAAGCGAGCGCGCCTCTTGGAATCTAGTCATAGCCTATTGTTGCACAGATTTCTGTCACGTCTTGACTTTCACAAATCAAATGATTAGGCTACATTAATTAATATGAGCACACTTTAGTGACAATGTGCCGTGCAACCCTGATCATTGAACAGCATAAGTTAAATGACTTTAATATTAAAGACCGCGGATGTCAGACGATAGGCTACGTATTACGCGTATAGGCGCCAAATCCGGAGCTCCCATACAAAAGGAACGCAGCATAAACAATAGGGATGTTGCAGATGAATGAATGAGGTGACTAATTATTTATAAATAACATAAAACATTACAAAACGAAATAAAAACAAACAATAGGCCTACAGGCGCAGAATAAAATAGCTTGCAGCAACAGTACAAGAAAATATTTGTACAAGAAATACTGTAGGCCTATAGAGTCTTAATAGGCTAACACCCCCGGAACGGTGAACGGAACGTTATTTTTCGTTCTTAACCGGTTCAGGAACGCTATGTTGGTGGCGGAACACGAGAACGGAAATGTTAAATATGCTGGTTCTGCTCGGAGCGAACCGATTGAAAAATAATTTCGTTTTTAAGCCCCGCCTTTCAGAGCTTTTCGGAATAGCGAACCTTCGGAATGGCAAGGTATATCCAGTCCGACGATTTTGTCGGAATGGCAGTATTTCATACTGGAGACAATCTGTACTGCTAATATTAGCTAACTTGCGAGTTAATAGAGATAAGTAAAAAATATATATATATATATAAATAAAATAAAATCTAAAATAGTAATATACCAGTAAGTAACCAAATAATCAACAAGTTCTTTTTTAATCTTCAATTCAGACTGGTCACATCAACCGACTTTACTTTACTAAATATCATTAAACAATAAGCACAAACATAACATAACACGGCTCCTGTAGAACATGGACATACAACATGTAAAGGCGTGTGCACATGTGTTACGACCCAGCTCGCTTTAGAGTCATAACAATGAGGGACACACCCAAAGCAAGTTTTAGAGAATTTATTAATAATTAAACTATGAATGGAAAAAATGAACAAAAATAAAGATGAAGTGTGGTAGTCAGTATTTCAGAGGTATAGTGTAGTGCATGGATGAAATGAGAGCAGTGAGTGTGGGCCTGTCTTGTCAAGAAAAGCAGTGGAATTCATACCAGAACACAGAACCCCACAAGGAGGATCTGGGAGTCATCACAAGGGACTGCAGACTGTATGACCAACCAGAAAAGGATGTCCATCCAAAAGAGGGCCAGATTCTGTAAAAGAAAACGGAATAAAACACACAAAGAGATTAGATTGCAATATGTTGTAACTTGCAAACCCGGCACGGCACGAAGAACATTCACAACATATTTCAAATTACTTACAGTCGAATTCTGCTTCATAGACGTCCCCGCTATGTATGTGGCCATCCAGGCTGTACTTTCCCTGTACGCCTCTGGTCGTACCACTGGTATTGTGCTGGACTCCGGTGATGGTGTGACCCACAACGTTCCCATCTATGAGGGTTATGCTCTGCCCCACGCCATCATGCGTCTGGATCTGGCCGGTCGCGACCTGACTGACTACCTGATGAAGATCCTGACTGAGCGTGGCTACTCTTTCGTCACAACTGCTGAGCGTGAGATCTTGCGTGACATCAAGGAGAAGCTGTGCTATGTGGCTCTGGACTTCGAGAACGAGATGGCCACCGCCGCCTCCTCCTCCTCCCTGGAGAAGAGCTACGAGCTCCCACGACAAACAGCTGGTACGAATGGGTGAAGTACACTGAGCGCCAGGCCAACTGGTCCCATTGCTATGTGTGTACAACTTCACGGATAGAGCGGCTGTATGTTACGAACTCTGAGCTGAGCTGGAGGGCCTGTGAGACGACAATCAACAAATGGTTTTTGAAAAATAATTTCGTTTTTAAGCCCCGCCTTTCAGAGCTTTTCGGAATAGCGAACCTTCGGAATGGCAAGGTATATCCAGTCCGACGATTTTGTCGGAATGGCAGTATTTCATACTGGAGACAATCTGTACTGCTAATATTAGCTAACTTGCGAGTTAATAGAGATAAGTAAAAAAAAATATATATATATATAAATAAAATCTAAAATAGTAATATACCAGTAAGTAACCAAATAATCAACAAGTTCTTTTTTAATCTTCAATTCAGACTGGTCACATCAACCGACTTTACTTTACTAAATATCATTAAACAATAAGCACAAACATAACATAACACGGCTCCTGTAGAACATGGACATACAACATGTAAAGGCGTGTGCACATGTGTTACGACCCAGCTCGCTTTAGAGTCATAACAATGAGGGACACACCCAAAGCAAGTTTTAGAGAATTTATTAATAATTAAACTATGAATGGAAAAAATGAACAAAAATAAAGATGAAGTGTGGTAGTCAGTATTTCAGAGGTATAGTGTAGTGCATGGATGAAATGAGAGCAGTGAGTGTGGGCCTGTCTTGTCAAGAAAAGCAGTGGAATTCATACCAGAACACAGAACCCCACAAGGAGGATCTGGGAGTCATCACAAGGGACTGCAGACTGTATGACCAACCAGAAAAGGATGTCCATCCAAAAGAGGGCCAGATTCTGTAAAAGAAAACGGAATAAAACACACAAAGAGATTAGATTGCAATATGTTGTAACTTACAAAGCCGGCACGGCACGAAGAACATTCACAACATATTTCAAATTACTTACAGTCGAATTCTGCTTCATAGACGTCCCCGCTATGTATGTGGCCATCCAGGCTGTACTGTCCCTGTACGCCTCTGGTCGTACCACTGGTATTGTGCTGGACTCCGGTGATGGTGTGACCCACAACGTTCCCATCTATGAGGGTTATGCTCTGCCCCACGCCATCATGCGTCTGGATCTGGCCGGTCGCGACCTGACTGACTACCTGATGAAGATCCTGACTGAGCGTGGCTACTCTTTCGTCACAACTGCTGAGCGTGAGATCGTGCGTGACATCAAGGAGAAGCTGTGCTATGTGGCTCTGGACTTCGAGAACGAGATGGCCACCGCCGCCTCCTCCTCCCTGGAGAAGAGCTACGAGCTCCCACGACAAACAGCTGGTACGAATGGGTGAAGTACACTGGGCGCCAGGCCAACTGGTCCCATTGCTATGTGTGTACAACTTCACGGATAGAGCGGCTGTATGTTACGAACTCTGAGCTGAGCTGGAGGGCCTGTGAGACGACAATCAACAAATGGTTTTTGAAAAATAATTTCGTTTTTAAGCCCCGCCTTTCAGAGCTTTTCGGAATAGCGAACCTTCGGAATGGCAAGGTATATCCAGTCCGACGATTTTGTCGGAATGGCAGTATTTCATACTGGAGACAATCTGTACTGCTAATATTAGCTAACTTGCGAGTTAATAGAGATAAGTAAAAAAAAAATATATATATATATAAATAAAATAAAATCTAAAATAGTAATATACCAGTAAGTAACCAAATAATCAACAAGTTCTTTTTTAATCTTCAATTCAGACTGGTCACATCAACCGACTTTACTTTACTAAATATCATTAAACAATAAGCACAAACATAACATAACACGGCTCCTGTAGAACATGGACATACAACATGTAAAGGCGTGTGCACATGTGTTACGACCCAGCTCGCTTTAGAGTCATAACAATGAGGGACACACCCAAAGCAAGTTTTAGAGAATTTATTAATAATTAAACTATGAATGGAAAAAATGAACAAAAATAAAGATGAAGTGTGGTAGTCAGTATTTCAGAGGTATAGTGTAGTGCATGGATGAAATGAGAGCAGTGAGTGTGGGCCTGTCTTGTCAAGAAAAGCAGTGGAATTCATACCAGAACACAGAACCCCACAAGGAGGATCTGGAAGTCATCACAAGGGACTGCAGACTGTATGACCAACCAGAAAAGGATGTCCATCCAAAAGAGGGCCAGATTCTGTAAAAGAAAACGGAATAAAACACACAAAGAGATTAGATTGCAATATGTTGTAACTTACAAAGCCGGCACGGCACGAAGAACATTCACAACATATTTCAAATTACTTACAGTCGAATTCTGCTTCATATATGATCTGATGGATTTTCAGCTTGGTCATGGCCCTCTTCTGGATGGATATCCTTTTTAGAGCAGGAAGCATCCAGGAAGGCCATGAGTGGGTGCGTTAGTAGCTGAGCGCTCACTCTTAGAATGCTCACTTTGAGCGCTTTTTAAAACCACGGAGCGCTGAGTTGCTGGGAGACAAGAACTTTTCACCTGTTGTCAATCATGTGTGATTAGCGAGCAGCGTCGTACAGATTCCCAAGCCAAAACGCGCCCCTAGTTAGTGTGAATGCTTTAGAGCATTCACACTATAGTTATCCAGTTCTTTATAGTTTTTTATTATTATTATTATTATTACTTCTTCTTCAGTACGTTTTTTGGCTCTGTAGCTCCTTCATACTTTGAGCTATTTAAACCATTCAAGTATCAACATGTTCAGCTTGTTAAGGACATTATCGGAATCTTTTCAGAGATTCAATGGGGGAGTTTTGAAACCTTCAGCCTTCAACCCCTTCATACTTTGAGCTACTGTAACCATTCAACTATCAAAATGTTCAGCTCTTTAAGGTCTTTGTGGGATATCTTTCAGATTTTGAATATCTTTTATACTTTTTTAAAATATTCAGCTTTTTCAATATTTTTTTTGCAATGGAAGTCTATGGCTGGACCTTGAAATTCTCTTCAGCTTTGAAACCTATCTCCTCCTTCATTTTTTGTGCTAGAAACCTCCTTCAAAGTTTAAAATGTTCAGGACCTTTAGCACATTTAACGCATTCAACAGATTTTTAAAATTCCTTATAGTTTTTATGTAATTTAAGTTTGTTTTGGACCTTTTTTAACATTGAAGCGGATGAGAGGATGCTCGGTGTCAGTTGAGATTTGAATTTGATGCTCAGTGTCAGTTGAGATTTGAATTTGGGGACACGCGCATGCTCTCTGTACAGGCATCCTTTTATGACTAATGTGGCATTCATATTCCTTCCATCCTTCCTTCCATCCTTCCTTCCTTCCTTTCATCCTTCCTTCCTTCTTTCCTTCCTTCCTTCCTTACTTATATTCAAAGAAATATTTAGAATGACACTCTTTTTCAGGCTGCAAACTCATATTAATATATTTTCTCCTCTTTCAGCTATTGAACTCAATAAAACTATGAGTTATGATGAGTGGTCTAATATATTTTTGAGTGTAGTACTAGCAGTACTTATAACAAACACCTACTGCTTTTCACTGCTACTTCTTCTAACCTCAACTTCCATACAACACCTCTACAGCTACTGCTCCGCCCCGGATTGGGCTATAGACACATGGTCTCCAATGAGGGGTGCATGGGGATGGCCTGGCAATCACTGACCTGCCCCCAACAACCTCTGATCTGAGGGGGTGGAGTCTCGCCACCACGCCACTATCCACGCCACCGTCCCCACGTCTCAGACCCTGAGTTGGCTAAAGATGCAGTTTTCACGGTTGGGTGCATGTGTGTGGCCCGGGGAGCAGTACACTGACCTCGACCGGCTCTGACCTGAGGGGGTGGAGTCTCGTCACCACGCCACTATCCACGCCACTGTCCCCACATCTCAGCCCCTGAGTGAGCTACAGACACGGCTTCACTGTTGGGTGCATGGCAATTCCCCGGATATCAGTGCATTGCCCCTGACCTGCTCTGACCAGAGGGGGCGGAGTCTCGCCATCACGCCACTATCCACGCCACGGACCTCACAAAACAGCCTCTGAGGTGGATAGAGACAAACGGTCCTCACTGGTGAAGGCAGGTGGGTAGCCCGGCACGGCCTACACTGTCCACGACCAGCTCTGACCCAAGGGGGCGGAGTCTCACCACCTCGCCACTATCCACGCCACTGACCCCACATCTCAGCCCATGAGTGAGCTACAGACACACGGTCTTCACTGTTGGGTGCATGAAGATTGCCCGGATGTCAATGCACTGCCCTCGACCTGCTCCGACTGGAGGGGGCGGAGTCTCGCCATCACGCCACTATCCACGCCACTGACCTCACAACACAGCCTCTGAGGTGGCTAGAGACACACGGTCTTCACTGGTAAAAGCAGGTGGGTAGCCCGGCGCGGCCTACACTGTCCAAGACCGGCTATGACCCAAGGGGGCGGAGTCTCGCCACCACGCCACTATCCACGCCACAGACACCACAACACAGCCTCTGAGGTGGCTAGAGACACACGGTCTTCACTGGTGGGTGCATGGAGATTGCCCGGATGTCAGTGCACTGCCCCCCACTGGCTCTGACCCCAGGGGGCGGAGTCTCACCAACACGCCACTAACACGCCACGGACCTCACAACACAGCTTCTGAGTTGGCTAGAGACACACGGTCTTCACTCTTTGTAGATGGCTCATGCTATCGTGAGGGGGAGGGGCTACGCGCTGGGTATGCGGTTGTAATGTGGGAAAATGACAAGTTCACAGTACTTGAATCTTCTGCCTGTAAACAACCTTGCTCTGCCCAAAAGGCGGAACTAATAGCGCTTACACGGGCATGTATGTTGGGAGAAAAGGAGAGAGTCACTATTTATACAGATAGCGCTTATTCTTTGGGAGTGTGCCATCTTTTTGGATCAATTTGGAAAGCTAGAGGGTTTAAGAAAACAGATGGGTCCCCTATATTACATCACACTGAAGTAATTGCTCTCATAAAAGCTATGATGTTACCTAGCCAGATTGCCATTGTAAAATGTAAAGCACATAACAAAGACGACTCTTTTGAAACTGTTGGTAATAACGCGGCTGATGAGGCCGCCAAAGCGGCCACTGCAATAACTAATCAAGCTGTGTTAATAACTGCACCTAATCTAACACCCTCTATTCCTGATAGGGACTTGGCCGAACTCCAGGCAGCTGCAGCGTACTCTGAGCAGGAATTGTGGACCCAGAGAGGAGCCTGCAGAGATGCAGAAGGAATTTGGAGAAATCACGAGGGTTTAGCAGTCGCTTCCACAAATTTCCTTTCCCTCCTAATATCGGAAAGCCATGGGCTAGACCATTGTAGTCGAGAAGAAGTCCAGAGAAAAATTAGAAAAGAGGGCTTTTGGGCTCCTAACTTAAGAATACAGATTGATGCTCTATTGAGTCAGTGTGCTATCTGCTTAACTAACAATGTGAGGCGTGGCATAGCTACACCGGCTGGGTTCGCGCCAACTCCTCAGGGCCCTTTTAAAGTCCTTGAGATGGATTATGCTGACATGATAAAACTAGTAGATGGGAAACGATACCTGTTAGTCATAACTGACAAATTTAGCCGCTGGGTGGAAGCAATTCCAGCCCGGAGGCAGACTGCGGATATAGTAATTAAATTCCTGTGCAGAGAAGTGATTCCTAGATTTGGTATACCCTCACTAATTGGATCAGATAACGGACGGGCGTTTATTGACAAAGTAGCCAGAGGGGTGTTCCAGAAATTGGGAATACGACAAAAAATGGGATGTCTTTACAATCCCAAAGGACAGGGCTTAAAAGAACACTATAATTTGATTTTAAAAACAAAAATACAAAAGATTTGTGCTACAACAGGATTAAATTGGGTCGACGCGTTGCCACTCGCCCTAATGGCGGCTAGAACTCAAACTAATCGTATAACCCATTTGACCCCACATGAAATGATGACAGGCAGGGCTTTCCCAACCCCTCCCCATCGGCTCCTGCAGAAGGGTCCTCTCTTAGACATTTTGGAACAAGACCTTAAACAGTATGTTCAGCAATTGTCTAAAATCCACAAGGTCATCTTTCTGCAGGAGAAAAGGAGAGAGGAGGAGAGGAGAGCCGAGAGGGCGGAGCCAGAGCCAAGGGTCAAGCCGGGGGACCAGGTCTACGTCAAGGTGTTCAAGCGAAAGTGGAACACCCCGAGACGAGAAGGCCCCTATACGGTGGTTCGATCCACAGACCATGCCCTCCAGGTCGCGGGATCGCCGGCCTGGTACCATGTCAATCACTGCTGCCTGGCTCCTGAAAGTCAAGCAAAAAATGACTCCGCCCCTCCCTGTGAAGGCACTGTTTCTGATGGCGGTCTTTCTGTGGCTGCTGAATCGGGCCGAGACCGAGACAGTTCCGGTCAGGTCGGCCCCAAATCCTCCATCAGACTGCTGCCGGGGGCTGACGAACTGCCCAACCAACCCGCCAGAGACCCTGACAACGTCAACAAACGCGCCAGAGACCCTGACAATGTCAACAAACGCGCCAGAGACCCTGACAATGTCAACGAACCCGCCAGGGACTCTGACAACGCCACCAGACCCGCCCGAGACCCTGACACTGCCACCCTCGACACCCACCCCAGACCCCAGGCTGAGCAAAGACAGGGACGGTCAGACCAAGGCACCTATAAAGGCCCCCAAACGAGAGCACGCGCAAAACAGCTCTCTGATCACCCCGTCTCCATCTCCTTCTACCAAGATAACGACGGGTGTGAATGGAACGCACAGACCCCAGAAAAAACTGACCCCGACTCAGACGTCCCCGCTATGTATGTGGCCATCCAGGCTGTACTGTCCCTGTACGCCTCTGGTCGTACCACTGGTATTGTGCTGGACTCCGGTGATGGTGTGACCCACAACGTTCCCATCTATGAGGGTTATGCTCTGCCCCACGCCATCATGCGTCTGGATCTGGCCGGTCGCGACCTGACTGACTACCTGATGAAGATCCTGACTGAGCGTGGCTACTCTTTCGTCACAACTGCTGAGCGTGAGATCGTGCGTGACATCAAGGAGAAGCTGTGCTATGTGGCTCTGGACTTCGAGAACGAGATGGCCACCGCCGCCTCCTCCTCCTCCCTGGAGAAGAGCTACGAGCTCCCACGACAAACAGCTGGTACGAATGGGTGAAGTACACTGGGCGCCAGGCCAACTGGTCCCATTGCTATGTGTGTACAACTTCACGGATAGAGCGGCTGTATGTTACGAACTCTGAGCTGAGCTGGAGGGCCTGTGAGACGACAATCAACAAATGGTTGGAGACGTGCGACCCCCGATGTGCGACGCACAGTGCCTATCAGCAAAATTCAGTAGAACCAAAAGATCCAAAGTGCCGTTTTTTTATTAAATTGGAAGTATTTCCATATGTATTTGAGATATGTAATAGGCCTGTAGGTGTAGGGAGATGGTACTGTATATGCTAAAAAGATACATTTTATATAGTTTTAACAGTGTGCTGAGTACAGGCCTTGAGTACATGTAATCTTAATGCTTTATGTATTTTCTTGCTGTTTGTTGTAGCTCTCTTCGGTTCTAAAAATCAGGGGGAGCCAGGAGGAATACCCGCTACGAAAGCTGACTCTCCAGAAGGTAAATATATGTTTTTAGAAAGAAATCTGACTTCAATTTTATCTGACTCTTTTAATAACAAAGCATCTTGCCATTTATTTTTTAACCTTTTTGAAATGTATTAATACCATGTGAAAGGGTGAGTTTGAGATATTTTAGATTTTATTTTTACCCTTGACCAATTTCCTACTCATTGGTGATGTTGTCATAAAATCTTAAGTAATTTCTCAACACTTAAAAAAAAAAAACTTTTTTCAGGACGGAGAAAGGGTGGTCGTCTCCCTTTGGAGGGAGGCCATCCTCCTTGAGGCACCCCTCAACGCCATTGTGAGGGTGTCCCACCTGAAGGGGAGCAATGGGCCATATGGATATGTGGCCCAGAGCACAACCTGGACAGAAATTGAGGTAAATTATTATATTGTAAATGTGGTGAAATGGAGATTTCAAAAATGTCTTGGGATATGTGCACAAATTTCACATTACCCATCAGCTTGGTCCACAAGGGACATCTTAGTCTGAAGTTAACTGTACACCTTTGACTAACCAATGCTTCTGTGTAACCGAGTGAAAGGTGAGTCCTCGTAAACCCTCGTGGAGTGAGTAGTCCTCCGAGGTGGTGGTAGCGAGCAGCTGGTGAAACTCACTCCCCTACTATAAAGGATATGCTAACGACCCTGCCGAGTCAGATATCTCTCTTGGTATAGTTATTAGCACATATGACTTGCGAGCGCAATGTCACATGTTCCCACCCTGGACAAACCCTTGACATGGGTCAAAGGAACTAGTGACAAAAACAACGGAGCAGAATGAAGTCCGTCACATATGCTCATTTGTCCTTGAAAATAGCACACAAAAATAAATATGGAGAAAAAGTGCTTGAAATGAAACAGTATGAATTTAATCTGTACGCTGAGCCCTATGTTTGATTGCCCTCTTCTAGGTGCAGAAGAGCACTGAGGGCAACATAGAAACCATCCAGGTGGCTGGAGTGATGGAAGATGAGGAAGAGGAAAAAATGCTGACCATCCTCCTGTTGGATGACAGCATGAGGAAAATAAGGAGGGATCTCTGGGAGGGCGTGGTGGGGGGGCTGGAGCTGCCAGAGGCACCCTACCCTGTTAAGGTGCAGATAGAGGATGGGGAAATTGTTGTCCTGCAACAGGTTTAAGGTGCGGAATCATTTGTTAATGTTAATGTTATTGTTATTGTTTTTGTTGTTTATTAAATAAATAAAAATTGCCATGTTAAACTCTCTCTGTGTGTGTGTGTGTGTGTGTGTGTGTGTGTGTGTGTGTGTGCACGCACCTGTATTTCAAGTTCAGGGGCCATACAGTTGAGGTCCTTCTGTGAGCTTCAGGTTCTCTTCTACAGTATTATGTCTGAGAGAGATAAGAGGTGCTTGATCATTCATTTAGTCTCATATATTAACTGATCATATGTGATTTGCAATACAAGTATAAGTAGCACCTATAATCAGATTGTTTACACCTTCAGTACATGACCAGATAAAAAGGCTTGATATCGGTGTGACTCACCTTAGGTGACTGGCCAGGTCGCGGATCATGAGATGTCAGCTGGCCAAACCCAGGGGACTGGGTTCCGTTGCTCCATCAGGGCGCAGAGGAGAGGGTAGAGGGTGGGAGGATGAAAATGCTGTAGGTCCAAGCAGAGGAGCTCAGCAAAGACTGTACCACCTCCAGAGAAACACCATCTGGGAAGATGAAAGGAGGAGAGACACTTCATACAGGCCGTGGAGCTCCAGGTGCTCCAGAGGTCCCATCGTGTCCAGGCTCCTACTGTTGGTGGCTGAGAGCATCGCAGTGACACATCACATGAAGTCAACAGCAGAGGGAGACCAGGAAAATGAGAAAGAAGCACCAGTAATGATAAATCACATTCATTGAACTTAAGAGAGTTGAGAGATTCAAACACTTCACATTCAATTTTCATTGTTCAATGAAATTGCAATGCAAACTGTGATTAGATAGCATCCACTTGTCTATTTTTGGCCACAAAGTGGGTGTCTATGAGCTTCTGGCGCTGTCCCGATTGGCTTTGAGGTAAGCCGTTTGTGATAACGAAGAAGAAGGCAAACTGCCGTAAAAGAACCACAGAAGAAGAAAAAGATAACGAAGAAGTAGGCTAAGCGTCCCCAAAAATGTGATTCCTTGGGTATTAGCTATGTTTTTTTTTTCTGACCGTCAAGTACAGAAGGTGAGATGTGTTCTGAAAGAAGTTTGATGTCATTAGCTAGTTAAATGTCCGACTGCACGTTAGTGGGTCTACAGTTTTTTTTATTTTAGTATTAGTGATAGTTTAGTTGTCTGCTCGTTCGCTATAATTTCATTTCACTAACGTTACTGTAGCAAACCCATCCTTTTGCTTCTGTAAAGTCCACGCAGTCACGCCAAGCAATTGATTAATAATATTAAATTCGTAATGTCCGGATCGGTTCTGAATGATAGCTGATAGGCTGGTAACGTTAGCTTTGTTTAGCATGCTGCCTAGAACGCCGCAAAGCAATGCTAACTTTTGTTAGCTGGCTAGGTATACGTTTTATAAACATCCACTCATATTTTCAACAGGTCCACGTGTGAAGCCCCTAGTGCTCATCCCAAAACGTCTATTGTCTTTGTTTACACAGTCTACAGTAGAGCAGAAAGCCCCTCAAAGTATGCATGTCATAAATGTATGGGTGACCCTGACGTTAAAGGTACGCGATGTAGTTTTTGACCACTAGTATGCGCTCTAGAGCAAATTTGAGAAGGTGGTCCCCGAAAATTGTGTATACGTCATTTCTCGCACGCGCACGAGGACGCACGAGCAAGCGCACGAACACGCGCCGAGCACATAATAGTGACGTTATACCCCCATATTCCAGCAGTTCGTTGCTGATTGGCTCAGTTCACAGCGGGGTATTTTAGAAAGAACTTCGAGAGACAACCAAGTTAGCTAGCTAGCTACAGTATACAGTACAGTATGTCTGCCGGAGGAGATAAAATGAAGCCGGACAGGGATGTCCAATGGCGAAGGCTAATGGATCAGAGAAAGAAGAGAGTAAACATTGGTGGAGAGGCTTTTACAAGGTGGAGAAAGTTGCAGGCTGAGAGGGGATTCAGAACGGACGCCGAGGTGGCCGTCTTTCTACTGGACTGGTAAGTCATTTTTGTCTCACTAGCTTGCTAAGATTGCTAAGTTGAAAACAAGGATGTCAAACCCTATTACTTTATTTTCCCTCGATTAGTATGGTGCAGATGTTTTTTCTGTAATGTTACTGTGCGCTGTTTGTTAGGTATGAATGAGAAGGCAGCCTCGCTAGCTTGCTAGCTAATATTATTCCTTCTCCTTTTCTATCGATTAGTATGGGGCAGATGTTTTATCGGTAACATTACTGTCGGCTGTTTGTTAGGTATGAACGAGAAGGCGAAATAGCATTCACTCCTCTGGTAGTGTAAGGGTGTACAGCATACAGGTATAGGTGAGCTCACCAGTACTCGTGTCATTGATTGGGACTGGGGTGAGCATACTGTTTTTGACGGTGTAGCCATGTCAATACCGTGTGTTCAAAATGTTAATTGAATTGTAACTAATTATTGTCCTTACTACAATAATTTCGATCACAAATGTTTTATCTTTACAGATCCAGAGAAAGGGAAGTACAAAGACTCTGGGGTGAAACACTCTCTGGATATGTGGCATGGTGCAAAGTGTTTGGCCCAAAAAATCAATGCGGTATGTATCTGATGTATGCAAAAAATCCAAGTAGTGGTCTTAGTGAAGCCATGAATGACTAATCACTTATCTCAGACCTGCAAACTTGTCACCTTTTGGCTACAGTCACCTTTTTTATGTTAACCATGGTAGTTTCAGTGAATCTAGAGGGTGTTAGTTTTGTATGTCATCACCTTTTTCGCTACTCCAGAGTTTGCAGGTCTGTACTATCTGCTTTGTCCATAAACAGGCAGGACAACTCAAGGGAAATGGAGCCCTACTGTACTGGATGCGAGACATAGTCAACCACTATTGGTACAGTTGTAGAATGGCAACCACAGTTGAAGAGTTTGTGGTAGGTACACAGAAACAAGCACCAAGTGCATTACAGACCACGGCACTCTGGCACCCTTTACACGTCACTCGCATAGCGTCCCCACTAACCATCACTGATTTACTTACTTACACAACCTGAACTTGTCAGCTCTACACCATGGCTAGGCCCTGCGTAGTGGTAAAAACAATCATCTAAAAGTGATTTACATGAGTTCCTGATGAGTGTACATAGGCATTTTTCTAATCTTTTCTTACTGGCGTCTGAGCCATTTCAATTGTTGTAGCCTAAATTGAGAACCCCGCCTCTAGACCTATTAACAAATACTCAGATGTAGATTACATGAGAATTTTCCAACAGACCTGATCCTCCATCCTCTCTATTGTTGTCCATGTTATATTGATCTCAGCAAATTTACCTCACAGTAACATACTCTGTAGAACCCTACACAGGAATGTGCATTTCCCCTAGGTGTGTTAAACTCCATTTGTGTTTCAAATATATTTTTCTCAAAGAAACATTGGCAAGGTGTGCTGAATCACGTGGTAAATCAACACAGCTGGATTTTTGGAAGATGCCACCATGAGCCTCAGGAGGACATCAACAAGGAGTGGATGGAGATGGACTCGCCAGCGCATCAAGCCTTGAGAGCCATTGTCCTTGACACAAAGTTGCTACGTCAGGCTCACAAATACATAACATTCAGGTTTGTCTGAAAGTCCTATGTATAATCAGATACAGAGAAGAAATAGTAATAATAATAGTAATAATAATAATAATAACTATAATAAGCATAACACAATAATAATTATAATAAACAAACATAACAATGAACATGATAGTAGTAGTATTTATGATGCTAGTAGCAGTATTGGTAGCAGTGTTTATGAGCCGGGGGGGGCTATGAGTCTGAGGAAGGGTGGGGGGGTTCAGAGTTCACTACCGCGCATTCTGTTTCGGTGTTCAATCTGATGGCTGTTGTGCAGTCTGATGGCTGCTGGTACGAAGGAGTGTGAGAACCGCTCTGTTCTGCACCTGGGGGAGATGAGCCTGTGGCTGAAGGTACTCCCCATCTTCCACAGTTCATCATAGACGGGGTGGGAGGGGTTTTCAAATATGGTGTTCAGCTTTTCTCTCATCCTCTTCTCCACCACTGCCTCTAGACTGTCCAGTTTCTGTCCAACAATGGAGCTGGCCTTTCTCACCAGCTTGTTGAGTTTGTTGGACTCTCCAGTCTTAGTGCTGCCTCCCCAGCAGGCCACAGCAAAGAGGCCATAGCAAAGAACAGTGCACTGGCTTCTACAGACTGGTAGAACATCCGTAGCAGCCTGCTCTGTCCTTTCTTGTACATGGCCTCCGTGTTGTCTGTCCAGTCTAGCCTCTTGTTCAAGTGCACTCCCAGGTACTTGCATGAGTTCACCATCTCCACTTCCTCACCCTTGATGGTATCGGGTTGGGGGGTCTGTCCTCCGTCAGAAGTCCACAACCAGCTCCTTGGTCTTGCTTCTGTAATTGTATGGTGTATCAAATGTTAGAGAAATCTAATCTTGGTCACAAGCCTAAAGGAAACATCTTTGTGCTGAATGTATTTGTAGATCCACTGCAGACCTGGAAAGCTACCACAATCACTTGTTGATGTATGCCAGCAAACGCTACGCTTTCACCCCTCCTGTGTACCACGCCCGGGTCCTTTTGGCAGCTATAGACTACAATGCACACAAGGATCGGCCCCAGGCAATCAACAAGAATGGCCATAAAATGTAAGTATACTTGTAGCGAGTAGTAGGCACACACACATCAAATAAGCCATGACATTATGGATCAGCTGGACACTGATTAACCATGCTGTACTTTTTAATCAAGCTAGATTTAATTTTTTATCACAGTAATTTATGTACTTTGTGTCTATGTTTATTTTCCCTTTTCCATCATGCAGCTTTAAACGGAAGTTCAACAAGAAGTCACAGCGCTGGACGGTTGTTGCAGAATTAGAGCCAAAGACTTACAGCTACATCAGTGATCTCCAAGCCAACATTGTCAGTACACGACTGGAATCGGGAACAGGGATTCCGAGGACGAGGCCACCAAGTGAAAGTGACCCAAGACACCTAGGTCTGCTCCCTCCAGTACCACCTCCATCAGTTGAGGACCTGGTACAGGCACACATGTCCAGAGGACTTGGTATGTGAACAATAGTCTAAGATTCACTGCCCATTCTGTATCTGATTGTGTTACTAGCATCATGTGATGATTATTTCAAAGTCTAAACTTCAATATGGAATTGTGATTCATGTGCTGATTATTTACATCCAGATTTCATTAAATATTCATGTAGAAAAACAAACACTAATGACATTTTTCTATTCTACAGGACCCAAAAAACAGTCCTGATCCAGTCTGGACTCCTGAACAGCTCTTATCTGCAATGTTTTGACATTGGCCTATCAACAACTTCAATCTCACCATAGATGGCACCACCGTCTCCTCTTCTCTTCTCTTCCCCTAGCCCGTCTCTACCTTTTCTTGTGTCCTTGTGTTGTATCTGTGGCAATATTCTTTTTGTCTCACCCCCTCCCCCCACCTCTAGTGTAAAGCTACTGAGTATGTGAAAAGTGCTATATAAATCAGAATTATTATTATTAGCTCTGGGATGTGCTCTGAGGGATGTTGATAACTGAATCTATTTATGAAGTAATGTTTTCTAATTTGCAATGTCTCTATTTGAATTCCATATGTACAACAGTGAAGGTTGATTTTCAGACTCATACTGGCACTACATTGTTCTATGAATAAAAATGTCTTAATATTTTCAAAACGTTACCAACTCTAATTTGAACCGTGTATCCTGTGGAGTACAGTAAGTCATGTTTTTAGACTGAACATTTTTATTGATCCAAAAAGTAAAATATAAACTGAACATATTTATTGATCCAAAAAGTGAAATATAAAAATAAGAACATTTGTTATAATAATAAATAAATAAAACTAAGAAGATTTATATCCCTGACTAAATGTACTAAAAAGCCATCTCCACTATGGACTTCAGCAAGGTTCTACAGTCTTCCAGGAATGAATCCAACGTACTGTTGAAATGGGTCAGGGAATGTATGTCTGATCATCCACACAGCACAGCTGGGTATCACCACTCTATTTCCTGATCCTAACATCCCCCACTGCCACACAACAAACTGTCGGTAGGCTGCATGACGGAATTGCCTATTCTCCTGTCCTGGCTCAAGAGCTTCATCCCTGAGTCCAAATATGTCATTCCGGGTGGCCCTTGCCACCTGGAGGATTTGCATATCAAGGCAAATGTGGGCCATGTGTGGCAAGGTGCTGACACAGTACTGTGGCCCATTGGCACCACAGCATTTTCTTTCCAAGTCTGTGGGCATTTCTTTGCAATTGGTGCAAGTACACCAATTCGGGGGAGGGGGTTCTTGGGCTGCAGGGGGATCCTGGGATTGGGATCCTTGGAGTAGAGGTATGATGTCAAACAGGAGTCCTTGCTGACGCTCCAGTACTTGCAGAAACTGCGACCTCAGTTCTGGCTCTGGCATCTGCATGACCATATCCTACATCAACAAACGAGCCATAACGCAGGTAAAATGAATGGGTAGCCAAGTACTCATTGGCCAAATTCGAAATTACATAATAAAATATAATAGGCTACTGTTCATAAGTAGCCTTCTTTCCAAATCACAATGTTACCTGCTGCGTCTGAATCCTGTTTGCCCGGAGTGTATTTATGCGTTCTACATCTGTAGGATCCAGTGGTGGTCTTGGTCCTACCCTGCTTCGCGCACCGCGGCGCACGCGAGTGCCGCCTCGGATCCGAGGGCCTCCCCGGCCCCGCACTCGGCGACCAGCACCACCCCTGGATGTTGAAGGCTATGAACCGAGTGGAAGAATTGCAACATATTGTTTTGAATTATGCTTATGTATGAAAATTAACTAGGTCTACAGTAGGCCCTACACTAATAGGCTAATGTAAAGGTTAGACTAGCCTATTTGGGTAACCATGATACAAGACTAAACAACAATAATGACCGCTTTGGATCCTAGGCTAACTATTTCTGACTCATATCGTTGCATTTGAGTTATTTCAGAATTTCCCTCTTGCAATTCACGCATCATATGGTTGCTGTTTTATATAGCCTAGGCTATATTTCTGACCTCGGCTGCTGACATGGTGTTGGGTGTCAATCCGTTACCTAGCAGTAAACTACGGTGCACCGCTCGCACACGTAGATGAAGAAACGAGACACTCCCACTCCTGTCAATCAAACTCAACTGGCAGGAACCGCCCACTCAGCGGACATAAACAAACGTTGTATACAAAACATTAGCTAAATATGATTTAGCGAAGAATATACAAGGTAGGACATACATTTGAGTGATTCAACATGTTTATTAGACAACAAGGAACAATTTAATCAAGTAATTTTGAAAATAAACAAAAAAATGATTTTTTTATTCACGTTACATTGGGCACCTTTAACTGGTTGAGTAGGTGAAGATACGATGTAATTAGTGCAGTACCGGTCGCGGGGATCCCTACAATCAAAAATAAAGATTGTATTACAAATATATCTGGATATGCATTTACATGATTAGAATTACTATAATAACAACACAAGAAATATTACTAAATTAATATCAGATACTGTAAGATATGGTACAAAGTAAGAATGTAACCTAGCTCAGCAATATGTAGCTCAGAAAACAGAAGCTAAGTAAGTAGCTAATTCAGGTAACTAGCAGTAACTAAATTCCACAGATACAGTGCTGCTACCAATACAAAGAATCACAGTGTACAGACATTAACATGGTGAATGATATACTCACATATTGCATTAACGCACAACTTGTGAAACAACGAAGGTCCATCGTCAGCTGTCGGCAAACATACTGAGACCAGCTTGAACTAGACGAAACATAACAAACGACATCTAACTCAAAGGTGTACGTCTCCCCCTAGCGGCTAAAAGAGAATACTGCACATATCGCTTAACTTAACAAAACCCAACTTATGAAGCAAGACCTTTTTGAAGCTAAATTATTCAAGCAAACATTTGTGGAACCTTTTTGTATTACAGCATAGTTTAGATTAAATAATTTAAGTATTATATTAAAGATTTTACCTGTAGATTAAAGTTTAGATAAGTAGTGTAAGAAAGTATAGATTGAAAGAGCATAGTTTGACAGAGCAAAAGTTTAATTTACCATAAATGTACAATACTCTCAATGTAACCAAAGTAGGTGGGTCCTCCGTTGCAGCAGGCCTCACCACCTGGCCTGCTGCCCCAGCCTGGCAGAGAGTGAAGGAGTTAGAGGATGGGAGGGTGGGAGGGACGGACGGAGGATCCCACCTCACAGCAGAGAGGGTGACTTTGAAAGAGGGGGTCCAGGCACCCACCTCAGCACAGAGGGGGGCTGCCAAGCCTGTCCCCAACTGCCATGCAAGGTGGAACTGTCCCCAGCCCAGGACAAGTCCCAGTCTGTACCTGCAGCCCTCAGGCGATCAAGAAGTTGTTTCAAGGTATGGTGTCAAAATAGAAAATGGTGTTTTATAACATCACATTTTTGTATGTTCTTAGTTGTTGTCCTTGGGATGCACTCTGAAATAATGTGTCTTGCTGCAGGTGGAGTTCATTGATGAGAGCGGACCAGAGGTCGATGCCCAGGTGGAACACAGAGAGAGTGTTGGTGTCTAAGAGGCGCCCTACCTCCATCAGTGCAGCCTGCATCCTCAAGCCTTCCCCAGAGCCCCCCGCAGAGAAGGCCCCTGCAAGAGCCCCCTGTAAAAGGATCCACAACACCACTGCGCTTCTGCCTACCAGCCAGCCTCTTCTACTGCTCTCCTGCTGTAGAGAGGTTACCACACCAGGACCCCATGCTTCCCCTCCTCAATCATGGACTCTTGTGACTTGATTCTTGATATATGAACATTGACAAAACAAGGAGATTGGAAGCAAAAGGTTACAACACCCCTGCTGCACCTCCTTATATGAACTTGACAAAACATTTAAAACCAACAGTATAATCAGTCTCTGATGCCTAATCAGTTCCTGTATAAGGCGAGTATGGAAGGCTGGTTAGCCAATGACGGGTAAGATCCCACATTCAAACTTTTGGGACAACCTAAGGCAGGCACAGTCACGATTACTCAGCCTCAGGATAACCTAAAGCAGCATCACAATTACTCTAGACTGGTGAGACTATCCTGATATCACAAGCTTCCAATCCACAACCAATCAGTAAAATGTGTTAAATAAAGCCTGAATTATAAAGCCTGTGGCATTGAACTGTGAACCTGACCTTGTGTAGTGTGTGCTGGGGATTGCAATAACTGATGTCTGCTGCTATTTATCGATGGTAACAAAAGGAGTGACATTAAGAAATCAGAACTTAAATGTAGGCTACATATTCTTGAGCTAGCTGTGACTGCTAAAAAGATGTTGGTGGCTTCAAAAATCTATTCAATATCCTGTTTTAGACATCATAGTTCTTAAATTAACTTGGGCTTATCAGCACCTTCATTAGCCTATGAATTCTAACCCTACTTGTACTGTAACACTAGTTGAAATTTATAATCCTTCTACTTACCAGTAGTACTAACTGTGGTAGGCTATTTATAGTAGTTTATAATAGTTTTTTAATATTTAGTTATATTTATTATTATTGGTAGTGCTAACAGTTATATTTGTAGTTATAATAGTAATAGCAATAGAGTTTATAGTAGTTATATTTACAATAGTTAGTAGTTATAATAGAACTGGCAGTAGATGTTACAAACCCTAACTCTAACAATAAGATTACTGTTAACCCTAATACTACTGTTAACCCTTACACCACTGCAGTGATGATCTGTTAATGTAGGCTAATCCTCTCAACAGGCATCCTTTATATAACAGTAGTATTGTAGCACTCACCTCAACTTCCATACCAACACCACAACTACTGTCCTTCCTTATATTCAAATACTTATTCATAATGGGATTCAGGCTGTAAACTAATATCGATACCTTTTATACCTATTTGAGCTATTGAGCTTATTAAAACTGTACACGTCATGAGTAGACTAGTAGGCCATTTGTAGTAGTTTATAGTAGTTAAAAATATATATATTTATAGTTATATTTAGTAGTATTGGTAGTGCTAACAGTTATTGTAGTTATATTTACAATAGTTAGTAGTTTATAGTACTGGCAGTAGTTGTTACAACCAGCTTCAGCAACTAGCCCACCTCACATTTTCTCCAGGAAATGTACTTTTTAGTTCTTATTAGGTGGGCTAGCTTGTAAAAGCTAGCCCAACTTGTGATATTCCCACTATTTCTTTATTATTATTATTAGGTGGGCTAGCTTGTAAAAGCTAGCCCAACTTGTGATATTCCCACTATTTCTTTCTTTATTATTATTATTATAATTCTCCCCAGTTTTTTGGCCCTTAACTACTTCTTCATACTTTGTGCTAGAAACTTCATTCAAACTTTAAAATGTTCATCGTCTTTAGCTGTTTCCCGGATGTATTCAGATTTTTGATATTTTTTATAGTTTTTTAGTAATTTAACTTTTAATAGTCATTTTTGTGCCATTGAAACTGCTGGTGGAATGTTCAGTATCATTATGTTTTTAGAGTGGTGGCAGCTGTTGCTTTGAAAATATTCACACAATTTGTAAACTGCTGGCACTCCTACAGTTTTGAAAGCTCACACACATATTATACATCAAAACATTCACACAACTGTGCTGATTCGTACAATATAAGTATCTAAGCTGTGTGACTTATAGTTTTCACGGTATGACGATTTGTTCGGCAACTGTGCTCCCCATTTAAACGTATGGGCCCACACTCTACCTTTTGAGCTGCTAATTTTGCATTTTTACACTTTTTCTAACTCGTCGCCATGCCTACAGTTTTTAAGCTACACGGACATATCATATCCTAAAATGTTCAGCATTTTCTCAGGATTGCTACGGTGTCAATATCTAGGCTGTGACCTTTATACTTTTTGAGAGAGAGCTGTCTGAATCCAACATGCCTTTCCATTGAAGTGAATGAGAGGATGCTCACAGTGTCAGTTGGGATTTGAATTTGGGGACACGTGCATGCTCTCTGTACAGGCACCCTTTTATGACTACTGTGGTAGCATTCCTATTCATTCATTCCTTCCTTCCTTCCTTCCATCCATCTTTCCTTCCTTCCTTCCTTCCTTTCCTTCCTTCCTTCCATCCTTCTTTCTTTCCTTCCTTCCTTCCATCCATCCTTCCTTTCTTCCCTTCCTTCCTTCCTTCCTTCCTTCCATCCATCCATCCTTCATTCCATCCTTCCTTCTTTCCTTCCTTTCTTCCTTTCCTTCCTTCCTTCCATCCATCCTTCCATCTTCTTTCCATCCATCTTTCCTTCCTTCCTTCCTTCCTTCCTTCCTTCCTTCCTTCCTTCCATCCATCCATCCTTCCTTCCTTCCTTTCCTTCCTTCCATCCATCCTTCCATCTTTCATTCCTTTCTTTCCTTCCTTCCATCCTTCCTTCCTTCCATCCTTCCTTCCATCCTTCCTTCCTTCCATCCTTCCTTCCATCCTTCCTTCTTTCTCTTTCTTTCTTTCTTTCTTTCTTTCTTTCTTTCTTTCTTTCTTTCATCCATCCTTCTTTCTTTCTCTTTCTTTCATCCATCCATTGTTCTTTCTTTCTTTCATCCATCCATCCATCCATCCTTCTTTCCTTCTTTCCCTCTTTCTTTCTTTCTTTCTTTCTTTCTTTCATCCATCCTTCTTTCTTTCTCTTTCTTTCATCCATCCATCGTTCTTTCTTTCTTTCTTTCTTTCATCCATCCATCCTTCTTTCCTTCTTTCCTTCTTTCCCTCTTTCTTTCTTTCTTTCTTTCTTTCTTTCTTTCTTTCCTTCTTTCTTTCTTTCTTTCTTTTTCTTTCTTCCATCCATCATTCTTTCTTTCTTTCTTTCATCCATCCATCCATCCATCTTTCTTTCATCCATCCATCCATCTTTCTTACTTTGTTTCTTTCTTTCATCCATCCATCCTTCCTTCCCTCCTTCCTTGCATCCTTCCATCCTTCCATCCTTCCTTCCATCCTTGCTTCCTTCCATCCTTCCTTCCTTCCATCCTTCCTTCCATCCTTCCTTCCTTCCTTCCTTCCTTCCTTCCTTCCATCCTTCCATCCTTCCTTCCATCCTTCTTTCTTTCTTTCTTCCTTTCTTTCTTTCTTTCTTTCTCTTCGTGGTGGCGTGGTGGTCTCGCCACCACGCCACAGACCCCACAACTCAGCCCCTGATTGAGCTAGAGACACACAGTCTTCACCAGTGGGTGCAAGGAGACTGCCCGGAGGTCTTCATGGTGGAGTCAGGTAGGTGGCCCGGAGAGGGGTACACTGTCCTCGACCAGCTCTGACCTGAGGGGGTGGAGTCTCACCACCATGCCACTGTCCACGCCACAGACCCCACAACTCAGCCCCTGAGTGGGCTAGAGACGCACGGTCTTCGCCAGTGGGTGCATGGAGATTGCCTGGTCCATAGTAGTTCTAGCAATAGCTGTTACATACAGCTGCAGCAGCTAGCCCACCTCACATTTTCTCCAGGAAATGTACTTTCTAGTTATTATTATTATTCTTATTCTCCCCGTTTTTTGTCTCCTTTATAACTTCTTCATACTTTGTGCTAGAAACTTCATTCAAACTTTAAAATGTTCACGATGTTTAGCTCTTTAACGGATGTATTCAGATTTTTGATATTTTTTATAGTTTTTTAGTAATTTAACTTTTAATAGTCATTTTTGTGCCATTGAAACTGCTGGTGGAATGTTCAGTATCATTATGTTTTTAGAGTGGTGGCAGCTGTTGCTTTTAAAATATTTACACATTTTGTAAACTGCTGGCACTCCTACAGTTTTGAAAGCTCACACACATATTATACATCAAAACTTTCACACAACTGTGCTGATTCGTACAATGTAAGTATCTTAGCCGTGTGACTTATCATTTTCGCTGTATGACGATTTGTTTGGCAACTGCGCTCTCCATTGAAACGTATGGGCCCACACTCTACCTTTTGAGCTGCTAATTTTGCATTTTTACCCTTTTTCTAACTCGTCGCCATGCCTACAGTTTTTAAGCTACACAGACATATCATAGCCTAAAATGTTCAGCATTTTCTCAGGATTCCTACGGTGTCAATATCTAGGCTGTGACCTTTATACTTTTTGAGAGAGAGCTGTCTGAAGCCGGCATGCCTTTCCATTGAAGTGAATGAGAGGATGCTCACAGTGTCAGTTGGGATTTGAATTTGGGGACACGTGCATGCTCTCTGTAGAGGCACCCTTTTATGACTAATTCATATTCATTTCTTCCTTCCTTCCTTCCTTCCTTCCTTCCTTCCCTTCCCTTCCTTCCTTCTGTCCTTCCTTCTTTCCTTCCTTCCTTTCTTCCTTCCATCCTTCATTCCTTTCCTTCCTTCCATCCTTCCTTCCTTTCCTTCCATCCTTCCTTCCATCCTTCCTTCCATCCTTCCTTCCCTTACTTCCATCCTTCCTTCCTTCTTTCTTTCTTTCCTTCCTTCCATCCATCCTTCCTTCCTTCCTTTCCTTCCTTCCTTCCTTCCTTCCTTCCTTTCTTCCTTCCTTCCTTCCATCCTTCCTTCCTTCCTTCCTTTCCTTCCATCCTTCCTTTCTTCCTTCCTTCCATCCTTCCTTCCTTCCTTCCTTCCTTCCTTCCTTCCTTCCTTCCTTCCTTCCTTCCTTCCCTTCCCTTCCTTCCTTCTGTCCTTCCTTCTTTCCTTCCTTCCTTCCTTTCTTCCTTCCATCCTTCATTCCTTTCCTTCCTTCCATCCTTCCTTCCTTTCCTTCCATCCTTCCTTCCATCCTTCCTTCCCTTCCTTCCATCCTTCCTTCCTTCTTTCTTTCTTTCCTTCCTTCCATCCATCCTTCCTTCCTTCCTTCCTTCCTTCCTTCCTTCCTTCCTTCCTTCCTTTCCTTCCTTCCTTCCTTCCTTTCTTCCTTCCTTCCTTCCATCCTTCCTTCCTTCCTTCCTTCCTTCCTTCCTTTCCTTCCATCCTTCCTTTCTTCCTTCCTTCCATCCTTCCTTCCTTCCTTCCTTCTTTCTTTCTTTCTTTCTTTCCTTCCATCCTTCATTCCTTTCCTTCTTTCCTTCCATCCTTCCTTCCTTCCTTCCTTTCCTTCCATCCTTCCTTTCTTCCTTCCTTCCATCCTTCCTTCCATCCTTCCATCCTTCCTTCCTTCCTTCCCTTCCTTCCTTCCTTCTTTCTTTCTTTCTTTCCTTCCTTCCATCCTTCCATCCTTTCTTTCTTTCTTTCTTTCTTTCTTTCTTTCTTTCTTCCTCAAAGAAATATTCAGAATGACTCTTTTTCAGGCTGCAAACTCATATTAATATATTTTTTCCTCTTTCAGCTATTGAACTCAATAAAACTATGAGTTATGATGAGTGGTCTAATCTATTTTTGAGTGTAGTACTAGCAGTACTTATAACAAACACCTACTGCAACACCTCCACAGCTACTGGTCCGCCCGGGGTGGGCTATAGACACATGGTCTCCAATGAGGGGTGCATTGGGATGGCCTGGCAATCACTGACCTGCCCCCCACAACCTCTGACCTGAGGGGGCGGAGTCTCGCCACCACGCCACTATCCACACCACCGTCCCCACATCTCAGACCCTGAGTTGGCTAAAGATGCAGTTTTCACGGTTGGGTGCATGTGGGTGGTCCGGGGAGCAGTACGCTGTCCTAGACTGGCTCTGACCCGAGGAGGCGGAGTCTCGTCACAACGCCACTATCCACGCCACTGTCCCCACATCTCAGCCCCTGAGTGAGCTACAGACACACGGTCTTCACTGGTGGGTGGATGGAGATTGCCCGGATGTCAGTGCACTGCCCCCGACCTGCTCTGACCGGAGGGGGCGGAGTCTTGCCATCACGCCACTATCCATGCCACGGACCTCACAACACAGCCTCTGAGGTGGCTAGAGACACACAGTCTTCACTGGTTAAGGCGGGTAGGTGGCGTGGAGAGGGGTACACTGTTCTCGACCAGCTCTGACCTGAGGGGGCGGAGTCTCACCACCATGCCACTGTCCACGCCACAGACCCCACAACTCAGCCCCTGAGTGGGCTAGAGACGCACGGTCTTCACTGGTTGGTGCATGGAGATTGCCCGGATGTCAGTACACTGCCCCCGACCTGCTCTGACCGGAGGGGGCGGAGTCTCGCCATCACGCCACTATCCACGCCACGGACCTCACAACACAGCCTCTGAGGTGGCTAGAGACACACAGTCTTCACTGGTGAAGGCAGGTGGGTAGCCCGGCATGGCCTTCACTATCCACGACCGGCTCTGACCCAAGGGGGCGGAGTCTCGCCACCACGCCACTGAACATGCTACGGACACCACAACTCAGCCCTTGAGTGGGCTGGAGACAAACGGTCTTCACTGGTGAAGGCAGGTGGATAGCCCGGTGCGGCCTACACTGTTCACGCCTGGCTCTTAACCAAGCGGGCGGAGTCTCGCCACCACGCCACAGACCCCACAACTCAGCCCCTGATTGAGCTAGAGACACAGTCTTCACCAGTGGGTGCAAGGAGACTGCCCAGAGGTCTTCATGGTGGAGTCAGGTAGGTGGCCCGGAGAGGGGTACACTGTCCCCGACTGGCTCTGACCTGAGGGGGTGGAGTCTCACCACCACGCCACTATCCACGCCACAGACCCCACAACTCAGTCCCTGATTGGGCTAGAGACGCACGGTCTTCGCCGGTGGGTGCATGGAGATTGCCTGGTCCATAGTAGTTCTAGCAGTAGCTGTTACATACAGCTGCAGCAGCTAGCCCACCTCACATTTTCTCCAGGAAATGTACTTTCTAGTTATTAGGTGGGCTAGCTTGTAAAAGCTAGCCCAACTTGTGATATTCCCACTATTTCTTTCTTTATTATTAGGTGGGCTAGCTTGTAAAAGCTAGCCCAACTTGTGATATTCCCACTATTTCTTTCTTTATTATTAGTGTGAATGCTTTAGAGCATTCACACTATTGTTATCCAGTTCTTTATAGTTTATTCTTACTTCTTCTTCCGTACGTTTTTTGGCTCTCTGTAGCTCCTTCATACTTTGAGCTATTTAAACCATTCAAGTATCAAAATGTTCAGCTTGTTAAGGACATGCGCGGAATCGTTTCAGATTTTTTATACCTTTTATACTTTTTAAAATATTCAACTTATTCAACAGTTTTTTTGAATGGAAGTCAATGGGGGAGTTTTGAAACCTTCTTCAGCCTTCAACTCCTTCATACTTTGAGCTACAGAAACCATTCAACTATCAAAATGTTCAGCTCTTTAAGGTCTTTGTGGGATATAATTCAGATTTTTAATATCTTTTCTACTTTTTAAAATATTCAGCTTTTTCAATATTTTTTTTTACAATGGAAGTCTATGGCTGGACCTTGAAATTCTCTTCAGCTTTGAAACCTATCTCCTCCTTCATTTTTTGTGCTAGAAACCTCCTTCAAAGTTTAAAATGTTCAGGACCTTTAGGTGAGTAAACTAACCATTCAGATTTTTGAAATTCCTTTTAGTTTTTATCTAATTTAAGTTTGTTTGGGACCCTTTTTAACATTGAAGTGGATGTGTGGAATGTTCAGTTTTTACAGTGTAGCAGCTCGTATTTTGAAAACATCTGCATGTTTTGTAAACTGCTGTCGCTCCTACAGTTTTAACAGCTCATACACATTTTCTACATTAAAACGTTCACACAACTGTGCTGATTCGTACAATGTAAGTCTCTAAGCCATGTGACTTATAGTTTTGGCTGTATGACGATTTGTTCGGCAACTGCGCTCTCCATTGAAACGTATGGGCCCACCCTCTAACTTTTGAGCTGCTAATTTTGCATTTTTACACTTTTTCTAACTCGTCGCCATGCCTACAGTTTTTAAGCTACATGGACATATCATAGCCTTAAATGTTCAGCATTTTCTCAGGATTCCTAGGGTGTCAATATCTAGGCTGTGACCTTCATACTTTTTGAGGGAGAGCTGTCTGAAGCCGGCATGCCTTTCCGTTGAAGTGAATGAGAGGATGCTCACAGTGTCAGTTGAGATTTGAATTTGGGGACACGCGCAGGCTCTCTGTACAGGCACCCTTTTATGACTATTGTGGCAGCATTCATATTCCTTTCTTCCATCCTTCCTTCCTTCCATCCTTCCTTCCTTTCATCCATCCTTCTTTCCTTCCTTCCTTCCTTACTTATATTCAAATAAATATTCAGAATGACACTTTTTCAGGCTGTAAACTCATATTAATATATTTTCTCCTCTTTCAGCTATTGAACTCAATAAAACTATGAGTTATGATGAGTGGTCTAATCCAATTTTGAGTGTAGTACTAGCAGTACTTATAACAAACACCTACTGCTTTTCACTACTACTGCTTCTAACCTCAACTTCCATACAACACCTCCACATCTACTGCTCGGCCCCGGAGTGGGCTATAGACACATGGTGGGATGAGGGGTGCATGGGGATGGCCTGGCAATCACTGACCTGCCCCCCACAACCTCTGACCTGAGGGGGCGGAGTCTTGCCACCACGCCACTATCCACGCCACCGTCCCAACATCTCAGACCCTGAGTTGGCTAAAGATGCAGTTTTCACGGTTGGGGGCATGTGGGTGGCCCGGGGAGCAGTACAATCTCCTCGACCAGCTCTGACCTGAGGGGGCGGAGTCTTGTCTCCACGCCACTATCCACGCCACTGTCCCCACATCTCAGCCCCTCTGGTCACAGGGTCATTGCCGGTGGGGGCAGGTGGGAGGCCCAGAGCAGTGTACACTGTCCAAGACCGGCTCGGACCCAAGGGGGCGGAGTCTCGCCATCATGCCACTAATACGCCACGCACCTCACAACACAGCCTCTGAGGCAGCTAGAGACACACGGTCTTCACTGGTGAAGGCAGGTGGGTAACCCGGTGCGGTCTACACTGTCTACGGCTGGATCTGACCCGAGGGGGCGGCGTCTCGCCACCACGCCACTACCACGCCTCGGACCTCACAACACAGCCTCTGAGGTGGCTAGAGACACACGGTCTTCACTGGTGAAGGCAGGTGGGTAGTCCAGTGCGGCCTACACTGTCCACAACCGGCTCTGACCCGAGGGGGCGGAGTCTCGCCACCACGCCACTACCATGCCTCGGACCTCACAACACAGCCTCTGAGGTGGCTAGAGACACACGGCCTTCACTGGTGAAGGCAGGTGGGTAGCCCAGTGCGGCCTATACTGTCCAAAACCGGCTCAGACCCGAGGGGGCGGAGTCTCGCCACCACGCCACTACCACGCCTCGGACCTCACAACACAGCCTCTGAGGTGGCTAGAGACACACGGTCGTCACTGGTGAAGGCAGGTGGGTAGTCCGGTGCGGCCTACACTGTCCACAAACGGCTCTGACTCGAGGGGGCGGAGTCTCGCAATCACGACACTATCCACGCCATGGACCTCACAACACAGCCTCTGAGGTGGCTAGCGACACACGGTCTTCACTGCTGAAGGCAGGTGGGTAGTCCAGTGCGGCCTACACTGTCCACAACCGGCTCTGACCCGAGGGGGCGGAGTCTCGCCACCACGCCACTACCATGCCTCGGACCTCACAACACAGCCTCTGAGGTGGCTAGAGACACACGGCCTTCACTGGTGAAGGCAGGTGGGTAGCCCAGTGCGGCCTATACTGTCCAAAACCGGCTCAGACCCGAGGGGGCGGAGTCTCGCCACCACGCCACTACCACGCCTCGGACCTCACAACACAGCCTCTGAGGTGGCTAGAGACACACGGTCGTCACTGGTGAAGGCAGGTGGGTAGTCCCGTGCGGCCTACACTGTCCACAACCGGCTCTGACTCGAGGGGGCGGAGTCTCGCAATCACGCCACTATCCACGCCATGGACCTCACAACACAGCCTCTGAGGTGGCTAGCGACACACGGTCTTCACTGGTGAAGGCAGGTGGATAGCCCAGTGCGGCCTATACTGTCCATGACCAGCTCTGACCCAAGGGGGCGGAGTCTCACCACCATGCCACTACCACGCCACGGACCTCACAACACAGCCTCTGAGGTGGCTAGAGACACACGGTCTTCACTGGTGAAGACAGGTCGGCACGGCCTACACTGGCCATTACCGGCTCTGACCCGAGGGGGCGGAGTCTCTTCACCACACCACTGAACATGCCACGGACAACACAACTCAGACAGGGTTAGAGACACATGGTCTTCACGGGTGGGTGCATGGAGATTGCCAAGAGGTCACTGTACTGTCCCCGACATGTTGTGACCCAAGGAGGGGGAGTCTCGCCACCACGCCACTATCTACACCACAGAACCCACAACTCGGCCCCTGAGTGAGCTAGAGACACACGGCCTTCACTAAGGAGATTGCCCGGAGGTCAATGCACTGCCCCTGACCAACGGTGACCAAGGCGGCGGAGTCTTTCCACCACGCCACTATCCACGCCATGGACCACAGAACTCAGCCCATGTGGGCTAGAGACACACGGCCTTCACCATCTGGTGCATAGAGATTGCCCAGAGATCACTGTACTGTCACCGACAGGCTTCCAAGCTCTTAAGCTATACATTCCATCATTTATTCCATCTTTCAGATTTGACAGTATTACTCTATTGCTCATCTTTCAAGCTAAAGGCTCAGTTCAAGGCTTAAACTACTCAGGTTGAAAAGTTTAAAAGTATTTAAGTTCATAGCTTCTTCAGGTAATGCAGTTCCAATTCTGCCAGTTTCACATTTTAGCTAAGCTTCCAGGTTTTCCAGCCTACAAGCTTTTTAGCAATATATTCCATCATTTATTCCATGTTCCAGCTTTGACAGTATTACAGTTCATCTTCCAGCTTTTATAGCAATGTATTTAAGTTTTTAGCTTCTTTAGGCAATGCAATTCAGCTTCCAATTCTGCCAGTTTCACATTTCAGCTTCCAGGTTTTTCAGCTTCCAATCTTTTTAGCAATACATTCCATCATTACAGTGTAACAGTTTATCTTCCAGCTTTTGTAGCAATGTATTTAAGTTCTTAGCTTCTTTATGTAATGCACTTCAGCTTCCAATTCTGCCAGTTTCACAGTTCAACTAAGCTTCAAGGTTTTTCAGCTTCCAGGCTTTTCAGCTTCCAGAATTTTCAACCATTCAGGTGTGATGCATTTGACATTTCAGATTTTTCACATTCATGCATTTTCAGCAATGCTTTTGCTATTCCATTCAGCTGCTCAGCATTCACACGCATTTTCTGCAGGAAATGCAATTTTCTAGTTATTATTATAATTCTCCCCAGTTTTTTGGCCCTTAACTACTTCTTCATACTTTGTGCTAGAAACTTCATTCAAACTTTAAAATGTTCATCGTCTTTAGCTGTTTCCCGGATGTATTCAGATTTTTGATATTTTTTATAGTTTTTTAGTAATTTAACTTTTAATAGTCATTTTTGTGCCATTGAAACTGCTGGTGGAATGTTCAGTATCATTATGTTTTTAGAGTGGTGGCAGCTGTTGCTTTGAAAATATTCACACAATTTGTAAACTGCTGGCACTCCTACAGTTTTGAAAGCTCACACACATATTATACATCAAAACATTCACACAACTGTGCTGATTCGTACAATATAAGTATCTAAGCTGTGTGACTTATAGTTTTCACGGTATGACGATTTGTTCGGCAACTGTGCTCCCCATTGAAACGTATGGGCCCACACTCTACCTTTTGAGCTGCTAATTTTGCATTTTTACACTTTTTCTAACTCGTCGCCATGCCTACAGTTTTTAAGCTACACGGACATATCATAGCCTGAAATGTTCAGCATTTTCTCAGGATTGCTACGGTGTCAATATCTAGGCTGTGACCTTTATACTTTTTGAGAGAGAGCTGTCTGAATCCAACATGCCTTTCCATTGAAGTGAATGAGAGGATGCTCACAGTGTCAGTTGGGATTTGAATTTGGGGACACGTGCATGCTCTCTGTACAGGCACCCTTTTATGACTACTGTGGTAGCATTCCTATTCATTCATTCCTTCCTTCCTTCCTTCCATCCATCTTTCCTTCCTTCCTTCCTTCCTTTCCTTCCTTCCTTCCATCCTTCTTTCTTTCCTTCCTTCCTTCCATCCATCCTTCCTTTCTTCCCTTCCTTCCTTCCTTCCTTCCTTCCATCCATCCATCCTTCATTCCATCCTTCCTTCTTTCCTTCCTTCCTTTCTTCCTTTCCTTCCTTCCTTCCATCCATCCTTCCATCTTCTTTCCATCCATCTTTCCTTCCTTCTTTCCTTCCTTCCTTCCTTCCTTCCTTCCTTCCTTCCTTCCTTCCATCCTTCCTTCCTTCCTTCCTTCCATCCATCCATCCTTCCTTCCTTCCTTCCTTCCTTTCCTTCCTTCCATCCATCCTTCCATCTTTCATTCCTTTCTTTCCTTCCTTCCATCCTTCCATCCTTCCTTCTTTCTCTTTCTTTCTTTCTTTCTTTCTTTCTTTCTTTCTTTCTTTCTTTCTTTCTTTCTTTCTTTCTTTCTTTCTTTCTTTCATCCATCCTTCTTTCTTTCTCTTTCTTTCATCCATCCATTGTTCTTTCTTTCTTTCATCCATCCATCCATCCATCCATCCTTCTTTCCTTCTTTCCCTCTTTCTTTCTTTCTTTCTTTCTTTCATCCATCCTTCTTTCTTTCTCTTTCTTTCATCCATCCATCGTTCTTTCTTTATTTCTTTCTTTCATCCATCCATCCTTCTTTCCTTCTTTCTTTCTTTCTTTCTTTCTTTTTCTTTCTTCCATCCATCATTCTTTCTTTCTTTCTTTCATCCATCCATCCATCCATCTTTCTTTCATCCATCCATCCATCTTTCTTACTTTGTTTCTTTCTTTCATCCATCCATCCTTCCTTCCCTCCTTCCTTGCATCCTTCCATCCTTCCATCCTTCCTTCCATCCTTGCTTCCTTCCATCCTTCCTTCCTTCCATCCTTCCTTCCATCCTTCCTTCCTTCCTTCCTTCCATCCTTCCTTCCTTCCTTCCATCCTTCCATCCTTCCTTCTTTCTTTCTTTCTTTCTTCCTTTCTTTCTTTCTTTCTTTCTTTCTCTTCGTGGTGGCGTGGTGGTCTCGCCACCACGCCACAGACCCCACAACTCAGCCCCTGATTGAGCTAGAGACACACAGTCTTCACCAGTGGGTGCAAGGAGACTGCCCGGAGGTCTTCATGGTGGAGTCAGGTAGGTGGCCCGGAGAGGGGTACACTGTCCTCGACCAGCTCTGACCTGAGGGGGTGGAGTCTCACCACCATGCCACTGTCCACGCCACAGACCCCACAACTCAGCCCCTGAGTGGGCTAGAGACGCACGGTCTTCGCCAGTGGGTGCATGGAGATTGCCTGGTCCATAGTAGTTCTAGCAATAGCTGTTACATACAGCTGCAGCAGCTAGCCCACCTCACATTTTCTCCAGGAAATGTACTTTCTAGTTATTCTTATTCTCCCTGTTTTTTGTCACCTTTATAACTTCTTCATACTTTGTGCTAGAAACTTCATTCAAATTTTAAAATGTTCACGATGTTTAGCTCTTTAACGGATGTATTCAGATTTTTGATATTTTTTATAGTTTTTTAGTAATTTAACTTTTAATAGTCATTTTTGTGCCATTGAAACTGCTGGTGGAATGTTCAGTATCATTATGTTTTTAGAGTGGTGGCAGCTGTTGCTTTGAAAATATTTACACATTTTGTAAACTGCTGGCACTCCTACAGTTTTGAAAGCTCACACACGTATTATACATCAAAACTTTCACACAACTGTGCTGATTCGTACAATATAGGTATCTAAGCTGTGTGACTTATAGTTTTCACGGTATGACAATTTGTTCGGCAACTGTGCTCCCCATTGAAACGTATGGGCCCACACTCTAGCTTTTGAGCTGCTAATTTTGCATTTTTACCCTTTTTCTAACTCGTCGCCATGCCTACAGTTTTTAAGCTACACGGACATATCATATCCTTAAATGTTCAGCATTTTCTCAGGATTCCTACGGTGTCAATATCTAGGCTGTGACATTTATACTTTTTGAGAGAGAGCTGTCTTAATCGGACATGCCTTTCCATTGAAGTGAATGAGAGGATGCTCACAGTGTCAGTTGGGATTTGAATTTGGGGACACGTGCAGGCTCTCTGTACAGGCACGCTTTTATGACTATTGTGGTAGCATTCATATTCCTTCCTTCCTTCCATCCTTCCTTCCTTCCTTCCTTCCTTTCCTTCCTTCCTTCCTTCCTTCCTTCCTTCCTTCCTTCCTTCCTTCCTTCCATCCTTTTTTCCTTCCTTCCTTCCTTCCTTCCATCCATCCATCCTTCCTTTCTTTCTTTCCTTCCTTCCTTCCTTCCTTCCTTCCTTCCTTCCTTCCTTCCTTCCTTCCTTCCATCCATCCTTCCTTCCTTCCTTTCCTTCCTTCCATCCATCCTTCCATCCTTCCATCTTTCCTTCCTTCCTTCCTTCCTTCCTTCCATCCTTCCTTCCTTCCTTCCTTCCTTCCATCCTTCTTTCTCTTTCTTTCTTTCTTTATTTCATCCATCCATCCATCCATCTTTCTTTCTTTCTTTTTTTCTTTCTTTCTTTCTTTCTTTCTTTCTTTCTTTCTTTCATCCATCCTTCTATCTTTCTTTCATCCATCCTTCTATCTTTCTTTCATCCATCCATCCATCTTTCTTACTTTCTTTCTTTCATCCATCCTTCCTTCCCTCCTTCCTTCCTTGCATCCATCCTTCCTTCCATCCTTCCTTCCTTTCCTTCCTTCCATCTTTCCTTCCTTCCCTTCTTTTCTTCCTTCCTTCCATCCTTCCTTCCTTCCTTCCATCCTTCCTTCCTTCCATCCTTCCTTCCTTCCTTCCTTCCTTCCTTCTCTTTCTTTCTTTCTTTCTTTCTTTCTTTCTTTCTTTCTTACTTTCTTTCTTTCTTTCTTTCATCCATCCATCCATCTTTCTTTCTTTCTTTCTTTCTTTCATCCATCCTTCCATCTTTCTTTCATCCATCCTTCTATCTTTCTTTCATCCATCCATCCATCTTTCTTACTTTCTTTCTTTCATCCATCCTTCCTTCCCTCCTTCCTTCCTTCCTTGCATCCTTCCTTCCTTTCTTCCTTCCTTCCTTCCATCCTTCCTTCCATCCTTGCTTCCTTCCTTCCATCCTTCCTTCCATCCTTCCATCCTTCCTTCCATCCTTCCTTCCTTCTTTCTTTCTTTCTTTCTTTCTTTCTTTCTCATCGTGGTGGCGTGGTGGTCTCGCCACCACGCCACAGACCCCACAACTCAGCCCCTGATTGAGCTAGAGACACACAGTCTTCACCAGTGGGTGCAAGGAGACTGCCCAGAGGTCTTCATGGTGGAGTCGGGTAGGTGGCCCGGAGAGGGGTACACTGTCCCCGACTGGCTCTGACCTGAGTGGGTGGAGTCTCATCACCACGCCACTATCCACGCCACGGGCCCCACAACTCAACTCTTGAGTGGGCTAGAGACACAGTCTTCATTGGTGGATGCATTGAAATTGCCCAGAGGTCACTGTACTGTCCCAGACTAGCTGTGACCCAAGGGGGCGGGGCCTAACCAGCACGCCACTATCCACGCCACGGGCCCCACAACTCAGCCCCTGAGTGGGCTAGAGACACACGGTCTTCACCGGTTGAGTCAGGTAGGTGGCCCGGAGAGGGCTACACTGTCCCTGACTGGCTCTGACCTGAGGGGGTGGAGTCTCACCCCCACGCCACTATCCACGCCACGGCCCCACAACTCAGTCCCTGAGTGGGCTAGAGACACATGGTCTAAACCGGTGCGGGCGGGTAGGTGGCCCGGAGAGGGGTACACTGTCCTCGACCAGCTCTGACCTGAGGGGGCGGAGTCTCACCACCAGGCCACTGTCCACGCAACAGACCCCACAACTCAGCCCCTGAGTGGGCTAGAGACGCACGGTCTTCGCAGGTGGGTGCATGGAGATTGCCTTGTCCACTACATAGCACATAGCTGTTGCATACAGCTGCAGCAGCTAGCCCACCTCACATTTTCTCCAGGAAATGTACTTTCTAGTTATTATTATTATTCTCCCCGTTTTTTGTCTCCTTTATAACTTCTTCATACTTTGTGCTAGAAACTTCATTCAAATTTTAAAATGTTCACGATGTTTAGCTCTTTAACGGATGTATTCAGATTTTTGATATTTTTTATAGTTTTTTAGTAATTTAACTTTTAATAGTCATTTTTGTGCCATTGAAACTGCTGGTGGAATGTTCAGTATCATTATGCTTTTAGAGTGGTGGCAGCTGTTGCTTTGAAAATATTTACACATTTTGTAAACTGCTGGCACTCCTACAGTTTTGAAAGCTCACACACATATTATACATCAAAACTTTCACACAACTGTGCTGATTCGTACAATGTAAGTATCTAAGCTGTGTGACTTATACTTTTCGCTGTATGATGATTTGTTCGGCAACTGCGCTCCCCATTTAAACGTATGGCGCTGCACTCTAGCTTTTGAGCTGCTAATTTTGCATTTTTACTCTTTTTCTTACTTGTTGCTATGCCTACAGTTTTAACAGCTCATACACATATTATATATCTAAACGTTCCCATAACTGTGCTGATTCGTACAATGTAAGTTTCTAAGCCGTGTGACTTATAGTTTTCGCTGTATGACGATTTGTTCGGCAACTGCGCTCCCAATTGAGACATATGGTGCCGCACTAACTTTTGAGCTGCTAATTTTGCATGTTAACCCTTTTTCTAACTTGTCGCCATGCCTACAGTATTCTGGTCCCTGTGGCTAAATTGCATGGTTTGGGCGCCACCTACTGGTGGATGTTATTATCTATCTGAACTTCCGGTCAGTCAGTGGAGTCTCCGCTTTTGACAGAGAAACAGAGTTGGAGAATTTCATGTGTTCTTTCTCTTCTTGATTTTGCCCTTGATTTGGACCAGTCTGTAAGTAGCAACAGGATATTTATTTGTCTATTGCTTGGATTGTTGTGATAAGATGTCAGTTTTGTTTGTTTTAGTATGTTATAGCCACTCTAGCTGTTGTTTATGCTAGCAATGCAACGTTACTAGCTAGCTGTTAACCCTAGCCCTGCCGTTAGCTACCTGTATTGTGTAGAGATTATTATTGATATTAAGTGTTGTGTCTTGGTAGTTTGGTGGTTCATTTGGTGTGTATCTTGTCACATGGAACATTTAATTAGGATGCATTCATGTCATGTAAATTATCAGTTGCATTGTCTCATGCGTTTTCATGTATATTCATATGGTTGTTTGTTGTCTCATTCTTATGTTGCAGTTTCACAAAAAGGCTTCAGTAAAGGCACCTATACTGTCACTGCCGTCTCAGGTGTTTATTGGAGTATGTTTAGTTCTCTGTCTGAGCTGTGTAGGCTACTATTACACATGGTCAGGGCAGAAGATACAGTGTTTAATCTATACAGACATATTATACATAGAAATGTTCTGCAAGTTCTCAGGATTCCTATGGTGTCAATATATAAGCTGTAACATTCATAGTTTTCTCATGCAGGCACGCAGCCAGCTTGGGACACACACACACGCGCGCACAGAGACACACACACACACTGAATGACACCCCAGTCACCACTGTTGACTCCTTCCACTTCCTGGGCTCCACCATCTCCCAGGACCTCAAGTGGGAGCCGAACATCAGCTCCCTCACCAAAAAAAGCACAGCAGAGGATGTATTTCCTGAGGTAGCTGAAGAAATTCAACATGCAAATGCAATGATGCTACTCTTCTACACGTCCATCATCAAGTCCATCCTCCCCTCCTCCATCACCATCTGGTTCTCCGCCCCAAAAGATAAAGCTAGACTGCAACGCATCATCCGCTCAGCTGAGAGGGTGATCGGCTGTAGAATGCCACCCCTACAGTACCTGCACGCCTCCAGGCCCCTGAAACGGACTACCTACTGTCGAAAAACTACTATTACTCTGGTTTAATTGTAAAAGATAAAAGGAAATGCAGACACTTTCTCAAATTATGAATTTAACACACTAAAACCTAACACTAAAACACTAAAAACAAACAATGACATTTACACAAATTAGATCACACTTTAGGGCGCATCACAGAACTTGTGATGACCTGGCTCAAATGGCCACAACAAAAAGGAGACACCATGGTTCAAAGTATAACAAAATATTTATTAACCAAACATATTTTCTGGGATCTTTGTCTCATACAGAGTTGAAGTGTCTTTGGCATTATTCAGATTCAAGATTTCTTTGTCTTATGTAATGTACTGTACAGTTACAGTGAAATGTTGCTGTACACAGCTGTGATAGTGTAACTTGTAATAACTGACTATGTCCTCTGTAGTACAGTTGTTGATTTTGACACTCTTGTTTTAGACTTGACTGCACTTGTTTTATCTGATTTGTTAATAGTGTAACGCTGTGTCTAATTATGGGTAGTGGGTTTAGTTAGGTTTGTTGTGGGGGGAGTGTCCACTAGGGGGGGGTGGTGGTTTAGAGGGGGGGGAGAGGGTGAGCGCGTGAGACGCGAGGGAGTTTTTGGTTTTGGCTGGAGCCGAGGGAAGCAGAGGACGGAGGAGATAGTTTTTGGGGAGCGAGGGGAATGCTTTTTTGGAGGACTAAGTTAGTGTAGCTGTGGACATATCTCAACCCCGGTTAGTTGTGAGCCCAGGAGGCAGGGAAATAAACATTCAAGCCGGTTGGCTATTTTCCTACTATCGTCTATTCGTCTATTTGTTTGTCTGCTAGCACACCGCAACGCCACAATAGCAACAACGTTTAGGGATAGAATAAAGCCATGTGACTTTTTGATGGAATCACAAGGCAAGGATCCTCTCCTATGTCTGAATCCATCCATGGTTTGCAATAGTCAATATCGCCTGTGTATAGGCCATTGTACCATATAGGTGCCATTGTACCAGCCACTTCCATTGTACCAGTTAAAATGATTACTATGTAATGTGCACCACGAAGACGGAGGACATATACAGACAAAATATCCAAGTCAGTACTGCTACACAGTTCTATATGTCTGATCTATGAACAGGAATTGTTTTGACACGCGATTACTGTGGCACACGTGACCAGCTTAACGGCCTACAGGGAGTTGCGCGTGCGTCCTGTTGTCAAGCTGTTATCAGTCTTGCCTGGCAACGGACGAGGTTTTCCACTGACTTGTCATCCCCTTGAGAACTCACTCATACAATAACTCCTGCCCCACCAATTTACATTTATTATTGGGAGTGAATTAACGTTATTGCTGCTATTCTATTCGAGACAAACTAACCCAAAAGCATATGAATGCAAATAGTTGTATTTATTTATCATGATTGGAATAACAACAGTACTTTAGGTTACCTTCTCTGTCCTTACTGGCGAACTGGGCTTGGATTATGCTCAGTAAGAAAAAGCTGTCTAGCAATATGGCCACTAATATTTCTGTGTTGTGTTGGTTGAGAAGATGTGGTTGCTCATAGCTCGGATGTACTGGGAGCCGTCGGGGGCGGTGAACTTGAGGCTGGTGAAGAAGGCGCTGTTGGTGTAGTATCTGAAGGCAGGGCTGGCGGACTGGATGGCGTCCAGGAAGACCTGTAGGACACAGCCACCAGAGACGCAGAGCCACAGCTGTCAAAACCGCTCAGCAGCGCTACTTACACTATCACAGAGAGTCCATAATTAGCTCTCATATACTGTACAAGTATGCACTGTGCTCCCGGGGGGGGGGGGGGGGGGGAGAGAAGACATGTTGACTTAAGGCGAGACACCCCAGGTGAATAGGCTAAAAAAATGATTTAATAGGTATCACCATGATAATTACCCAGTTGATTACTTATGATAAGACAATGTTTTTTTGTATTACAAGTTTTATGAAATAATATGTTTAAATATGCAAATTAGGCATTATCTTATCAAATATGCGCTAATTTGCATAACTTTCCAGAACAGAAATCTGAAGTTTGGATAAAGCCAGATTAAAAATTATTGTTTCATTTTGTTGACATATAAGAGTCGAAGGCTTTTACAGAGGAGATTTTTGATATCTCTTTTTATCACTCCATAAAGCAGAAAATAGTTCAACAGCCATAAGAAAATCTATTTTCGCCATGTTTTTAGTAATAAAATGTTATATAATTCAGGCTTTGAATGACATATGAACAAACCCCTCTGTAAAAGCCTTCAGAACATAGATGGGAGTACAACTGGAATGTTTGGTGTATGTAAGTGCTACTGAAGTGGAGATTTCGATCTCAGAGTATGAGAAAAAACTCATTTAGAGAAAACAGGCTTTTAAAATATGATTCCATACATTTTGTTGGAAAGCACTATTTACAGACACAATATCTAATCAAATCATTAGAAACAACAATATTGAACATCTCAAACATAAAAACTGATGACAATAACACAGCATTTATGAACTGAATAGAACCAGTCTCTCTCTCACACACACACACACGCGCACACACACACACTGCCACCAGTAGAACTGCCAACCTAGTTTGTTGTATGTCTACCTCTATAACACAGCCTAGTTGACCATGCCTGTCTACAGCCTAGTTTTCCATGCCTGCTCCATATGTAGGCCCCTCATCCATTTCCTGCTGATGCCTTTTCAGTTTCTTAGCTGTGCTCATGCTCTTGCGCCTACGTTTCACACTGACCGTGATGGCCTCAGCTTTTGCTGACCTGCTCCCTGGTTCTGTGCAGTGACTCCAGCCCTCTCTCAATTTCTGCCACTGAAATGAAATGTATAGTGATTCTCTTCATCTGACCAAGCCTTATTGATGCAATTCAAAAAAGACAACAATATACTGATATAGGATAAGTATATACAGTACATAGCCTACCCTCTCCCTTCTCTCTATAAGGTGCATTGTGTTGCCATTATGTACATTATGTATGAAATGTGCTATATAAATCAAGTTTGATTTGAGAGACACAGAGACAGACAGACAGAGAGAGAGAGAGAGGTCTATCTAACCCTGTTTCCATAGACTACCCGTCACTCTCGTCATGTCATATTTGTCTTATACATTTTAAAATGAAGTGTATCACTAACTCTTCATATGGTCGTGTTTTATTGATATAAAGTAAAACTGACCACAATACACAAAATACTGAATGAAATATTATTCACTATATTATTCTGTGGGTCATTACTTCATCCACATTATAGCCTACAACACGCAACAGTGGAGCCTTGCCGTAATATAGACAAATAGCCTACACTGCGGGGAAAGCCAAATGTTACAGCGAGAGAGAGAGAGAGCTAGAACTTTTTTTCTTTTTTTACTTTTCCCCTATTAGGGGTATGATTAGTATGCACACACCCCTTCCCTTCTATCTATAAAGTGCATTGTGTTGCCATTACAGTAGGCTATGTATGAAATGTGCTATACAAATCCTTGAGAGAGAGAGAAAGTGAGACATCTATCTCAGTCCTGTTTCCATAGCCTACCTGTCACTTTCTTGTCATGCCTCTGGTAGGTTTTAAGATGAAGCCTGGGAATCCCCAACACCTTAGTGATCTTATTGAGAGCTGCATATCCCAATCCTAACTCGTGTGCTAAGAGCACCATCCGCACATTGACATCAAATGCGACATCGTTCCTGATTGCGTCTTCAAGGCGCGGAGATGTATACACACTTTTGCGGTAGCAATCTCTTTCACGCAAACTGCACTCTAGAAGCAAACTGCAACAGAACCCACGATTCTGTGGATCAATGTTTATTTTAAGCCCTGTCCCTGCACAATTGGGACAAATCAACCCGGCGATCAGTTCATTCAAACGCGCGACATGAATGAGCCACTGCTGCGCGGCGCGTTGGTCTCTCTCCTGTTGTCCGGCTGACAGCTTGCGCATCGATGCACTTTGTGAAGTAATTTCACCGTCTGCTTCATTCGATTGCTTTCCCTTCTCTTCCATTCCCTTTTTCCGATTACACCTTGCAAGTGACAACTGTTGTCGTCTTTTCTGTGAGCGATTTACACTAATTGGCGTCAGCATCTTGAGATTTTTAAAGGTCCCGCTGAAAGCTATCAGGAAGTGTCAAGCACGTCACGTGACGAATCTGAACCAATCACGTTCTCAGAAATCAACACCAGCCAATGAGATTTCACGCTTAGCATTAAATCCCCCTTTCTATTTCCACGATTGGTTGCTGATACAAACAACATTATCATGTTTGGTTGTGACAACTTTACGCTCGTTAAAGAGACCTTTCCAAAAATATATGGATTGCTATGATGCAAACAACGATCGCGGTGTGACATACTGCGTTACAATGCTAACTTTTGGTGAATTTAGGAAGAATCTACAGACGCAAACAGACTAAATGAAGTAAAATAAACATCTAAATGCGTATTTTTTATGTTTTATTTCCACTAGTCTGAAAGAAGACATGTTATGGAAGCAAAATAGCACAAAATCTCGAATTTGACTAGGGCAATGAAAAACGATGTTTTCACCTGCCGTGTCTCGCCTTAAAGGTAGCCTGTGTGATGTGACGTCACTACCGAATGGAGCGGGGTGACACTTGCCAGTATGCATGCTTTGACTGCTGGCACTGAGAGAAGGGGGAAATCTTCCTTATTTACAACATCTCTGATAGGTGATCACCTGGGTATGAAGTCATCAAATCACACAGTCCACCTTTAAAGTAAAAACAAAATAAAATAAAATAAAATAAAATAAATAAATATTTCTAGCAGTAGCTGTTACATACAGCTGCAGCAGCTAGCCCACCTCACATTTTCTCCAGGAAATGTACTTTCTAGTTATTAGGTGGGCTAGCTTGCAGAAGCTAGCCCAACTTGTGATATTCCCACTATTTCTTTCTTTCTTTATTATTCTCCCCGCTTTTTTGGACGTTAACTAGTTCTTCATACTTTGTGCTAGAAACTTCATTCAAACTTTAAAATGTTCATGACGTTCAGCTCTTGAACGGATCCATTCAGATTTTTTATATTTTTTATAGTTTTTAAGAAATTTAACTTTTAAAACATTTTTTTGTCCTATTGAAACTGCTTGAAATGCTTTTGGAATGTTCAGAAATTTTATGTTTTTAGAGTGGTGGCAGCAGTTGCTTTGAAAATATTCACACATTTTGTAAACTGCTGGCACTCCTACAGTTTTGAAAGCTCACACACATATTATACATCAAAACGTTCACACAACTGTGCTCATTCGTACAATGTAAGTATCTAAGCAGTGTGACTTATAGTTTTCGCTGTATGACGATTTGTTCGGCAACTGCGCTCCTCATTGAAACGTATGGCAACACACTCTAGCTTTTGAGCTGCTAATTTTGCATTTTTACTCTTTTTCTAACTTGTCGCTATGCCTACAGTTTTAACAGCTCATACACATATTATATATCGAAACGTTCCCATAACTGTGCTGATTCGTACAATATAAGTATCTAAGCCGTGTGACTTGTAGTTTTCGCTGTATGACGATTTGTTCGGCAACTGCGCTCCCCATTGAAACGTATGGCAACGCTAATTTTGCATTTTTACCATTTTCTAACTTGTCGCCATGCCTACAGTGTTTAATGGTGCGTTCGTTTGTGGTCGGAGGTGGCAAGTCGCAAGTGGCAAAATACCTACCTCCGACCTGTGTGCATTCGAGCTATATACCATTATATCACAGTTACCTAGTTATATCTATATACCATTATATCACAGTTACCTAGTTATATCTAGTGCATTCGAGCAACTGGGGGCTGAGAAACATATCCGAATTTGCGACGAGGAAGTGCGAGTTCATGCAGTGTTTTATTTAATCATTCCTAGTAGCAAGTCGCAATTTGCCACCTCCCAGTTATAAACGAACGCACCATAAGCTCTACTGACATATTATCCATAGAAATGTTCTGCAAGTTCTCAGTATTCCTATGGTGTCAATATATAAGCTGTAACATTTATAGTTTTCTCTAGCCCTTCTCAGTCCCGTTGTCGCATTCCGCTCGCTCATGCCAGACAACGGTCCTTTGCCGGTCCATTCACTTTGCTGTCAAAATAAATCGGTGTCGGCCTATTTAGGAGAGGCGCTCATATTTACAAGTGTCAGAGAAACATGAAACTTCACTTACCTAAGCAAAAGGGTCTATTTTAACAAATGCTGGGTTTTGAAGCCTCGGCGCGACCATTAAATAACTCATTTAGACGCGTTCTGTCCGAGTGAAATTATATTTCCGAGATAGTCTTCTTCTGTGGTGGTGGTGCTTTGAAGATTGACAACCAGGAAGTAAACAACGCTACGAGGACCCGGCTAAAGCATATTTTACCAGACAAACTTGCAACATACACAAAGTGCTACAGCCATTTTACAAATGCAACAAATATTGCATATTTACCTCTCTTACCTCATTTGCTTAGGTTAGCCTTCAATTTCGTAATTGCGTTGCTTTCAGCCCTCCGTAATCAGTGCACGTCATCTCTTCCACATCAAAGGTGTAATCTCATACTCCACTTCTAAGGTAAGTGCCCATGTAAATTTTTGTTTGTGTATTATATTATTAATGTTGATGAGACATGTACTGTAGGCCTGTCTGTTGCTTAATATAGGCCTATTATTCATACCATATTTGTTTCAGAAAAAAACAGCCCATCTGAACTGTTAACAATGAGAAGTCCTTTTGAATGACGTCAGTGCAGCCCTGGAAGCCCTTCAGAAGCACCTGTTTGTGTCAAATAAAACAGGATCTCTACAAGTGAGTAATTTCTATTTCATATAATAAATAAGGGATAACTATGGGTCATTATCATAAAATAAGTGCCCGACATTTATGAAAAAGTAATTTTTTTTGTTCAGGTTACATGTGTAAATAATTTAATCTGTTCTGTTCGCCTGATTAAATGAATCTTAAATAAAAAATAAATAAAAAAAACTCTACAAAACTTAGTCTTGCTGGCCTGAAACAAACTTCTAGTGTTTATAACGTTCGTCGGTATAGCTTGCAACTGACCAATCAGAATCAAGCATTTCAAAGTAATACCAATATATAAGTAATAATAATGAATTAAATGTTTATTAGCATGTGGATATAATGAAGAGACACGATTTAAGTTAAGAACAGTTTTAATATAAAGATTATGCTGACACCATCAAGTTCTTAAAAGAACTCCAGCACAGAAGAGAGGAACAGAAAATCCGTGGGGCATAGGCAGCACACTGGATTCTGCTGGAAGACGTTTTGGACAGCCTGCAGGAAAAAGAAATGGTGAAAAAGACAAACATGTCTATGGCGCAATTAATGAATTGGTGGCAGGGCAACGTCGTAGGGCATCATACCAGGGTATGCACCAAATAGTGTAGCACCCTGGACCCGGGATATGTTTACGCCCCAGTGAGTTGAAGTATTGGAAACCAATAGTAAATGATTAGAACACTTTCTGTAGAAGTTGGCCCTTGATCCCAGTTTGTCGCTAGACTGGGCTGCAATTCATACCTCCATCTTGTGCCTTAAAATTTATTAAAATTGATTGATGACTACTTGGGATAAATCACCAAGATGTAATTATAAATGCTTGTCAGTGCATTTTTCATATCTTCAAAATATCTCTTACCTTCACCATGACGTATCTCTGATGTCCATGTAGCCAGGCCAGAGCTGAACTGTGGCAACTCTTGGAAGTAGCTGTAAGGGGCTGGGTTGGTGAGGAAGCAGGCGCACAGGTCTGGGGGGAAAGGTTAATGCCTTGCCAGGTGTTACATACTCAGGCAGGTATAAACAAGGCTGGTGAGGACACCTAGAAGAGGAAGCAGGCAGGCGGCACAGCTACCAGTTCTGGAAGGACAGAGGAAAGAGTGTTACAGTACGACCATAGCAAGCAAGGTAAGGCTAGCACTATAAACGCAAACTCTGATGAGTAGGCTAAATTGGCTAAGGACTTGCCACAATCATGTAGAGTATGGGAAGATCTGGTGACGAATGAAGGGAAGACCAGGATTCTTGCAGCAGTGGAGATTGGATAGAAGTCAGTTGCGCCGCTACGTCACTGATGAATGGGTATTGGGGTGATGTGCTGCACCTGCTCTGAGGTGCTGGACGCTTTGGGCTGTTATCCGTTGAGGTAGGCAGGGAGTAGGCTAATTTGAAATGTCTTACTGGACCTTGAAATGTCCTGTCCATCTTGTCCTCCAAGAGCCCTGTTCACAACCCCACCTTGCCATGACACTGTTACCATGGTACTAGAACTGAGCAGTTTAAAACACTGTAAAGGTAGAACTTAAGAAGACTGATGGTATAACTAAGTACAATTGAGTGGATTACTATGTATTAACACAGGTACTATGGTAAAGGTAGAACTGATCAGTTTAAATCACTGTAGTGGTTGAACTTATTTGTGTAAAAACACTGAAGGTAGAACTATACTGTATAACAACAGGTACTATGGTAAAGGTAGAACTGATCAGTTTAAATCACTGTAAAGGTAAACGAACTATGTACAGCTGAATGAGGTAAAATAACTATATACAACTGAATGAGGTAAAATAACTATGTACAACTGAACTAAGTTGTGGGGCAGGAGGGCGAAGCGCTGTGACCCCAGCGTCCGTGCCGCCGTCCGGGCAGAGGGAAGGGTGGGGGTGGGGCAGGAGGGCGAGGTGCTGTGACCCCAGCGTCCGTGCCGCCGTCCGGGCAGAGGGTAGGGTGGGGGTGGGGCAGGAGGGCGAGGCGCTGTGACCCCAGCGTCCGTGCCGCCGTCCGGGCAGAGGGTAGGGTGGGGGTGGGGCAGGAGGGCGAGGCGCTGTGACCCCAGCGTCCGTGCCGCCGTCCGGGCAGAGGGTAGGGTGGGGGTGGGGCAGGAGGGCGAGGCGCTGTGACCCCAGCGTCCGTGCCGCCGTCCGGGCAGAGGGTAGGGTGGGGGTGGGGCAGGAGGGCGAGGCGCTGTGACCCCAGCGTCCGTGCCGCCGTCCGGGCAGAGGGTAGGGTGGGGGTGGGGCAGGAGGGCGAGGTGCTGTGACCCCAGCGTCCGTGCCGCCGTCCGGGCAGAGGGAAGGGTGGGGGTGGGGCAGGAGGGCAAGGCGCTGTAACCCCAGCGTCCTTACTCCTCCTGGTCCCTAACCAGGGCAACCACTTCTGTACCCTCCACCTCTGCACAGATGCGGAAGGGGAAAGCTGGCATTTCCTTCCCAGCTCCCCCCTCCCACACCTGGCGCCGGACACTCAATATGTCCTCTGCATAGTCCTCTACTAGGAGGCGCAGGGTGTCCCCCTCCTCCAGAAGCCCTACGACCTTCAGTGAGGTCTTCACTGGCTCCTCCGGGGTTGAAATCTCCTATAGGAGGGCAATCAAACATAACTTTCAGCATACACATTCTTATAAATAAACTGTTTAATCACCCCCCCCCCCCCCCCCCCCCTCCATATTTCTTTTATGTGGCATTTTTAAGATCAAAATGATCATTACCATTGAGTAATATATGCAAATATATTGAGTGCAAATACAGTTTGTCATATATTCAGTGACATAAATTTAACAAAAATAAGCAGAGAAAAATTGTCACACTCTGCAAAAAGACCATAGGCACTGACTTAAATTATCTTAACCATGTTTATCAAATCAGAGCAAATCGGAGAGCACAAGCTTTTCTAGCGGACCCTCAACACCCTCTAAATACAGAGTTCTAACTTCAGAGGTCTTGAAAAGCACTATTTAAATGCAAGTAATTATTATTTTGTAACAAATTTACCTCAATTGATGTGTCCCTGGTGGACTGAAGCCCATAGCCATAGGGCCCATCAGTCCCTTGGACATGAGTGATGTGGACCATCCTCTGGAAGGGCACATCGAGGAGTGTGGCCTCCCGCCACAACGAGAGGACCACCCTCTGGTCTCCCTGAAAATGGTATAATAAAAGAATTCAGCGCACCACAGTAAGCTCAAGATTTTAGACCCCTAATCCAATTTACCAATGATGTTGTTGACTCACTACACTACATTACAATCACAACAGAATTCATTTTGGGTTATTCACACTGCACTGGACCTGAATATATATTTACATTTTCAATGGTGATCCTTTGGAGAGGGTAGTCTCCTCTAGGGCTGGGGACCCTTTTGACTGGTGCCACCTGTAACAGATAAACAGTGTAGTACAGCATTGAGACTATTGTATACGAAAATATATTGTGTTTGCATGTACCTCCCCCCTTACCCCTACAGGCCTGTTCCATTACATATTTCACAATATTTGTAATGGAAAATTCATATCACATCTCATAAAGAACATCACTTTGGAGAGAGAGAATTAGCCTCCAGTGATTTTTTTGAAGGCTAAACACACGGAATGTGAACCACGGAATGTGAACTTACCGAGACCACCTTGCCCTCCACCGTCATCAGACCAGCTGTGGTCCTCTGGCCTAGGTCCACCAGAGGAGAGGAGGGGCTCAGCATCTTTTTAGCCTCCTCCTCTACCTCTGGTGGGACCACAAGGTCCGCTGTAACAAAGCACAGGGTCTCCCTTCTTATGGAAAGGGAGACCCTGTGGTTTCCCTCCTGGACTCCATAATTCCGGAGCAGGTATGTGCGTCCCACCTAACGAGAGAGTAAAACATAGTTACAGAGTGTACATACTGTAATCCTGCATGTGATTGGCCAAATACAAAAAAGGCAGGAAAATTTCAGAGCATGCGAGGACAGGCGAGTATATTTGTCTAAACATTTGTACCTCCTGCCTTTTTGAATTGAGCAAGGTAAGATGATTTTGTCTTTCTACAGGGCTCCAGACAGGTAAGTAGGCTACTAGGATTTGCTTTGGATTCCTCCAACATTTTTTATAGAATAATAGTTCTTAGAATGATTATAAGTCAAATAAATATAACGAAACCTGAAGTTTGGCCGCCATCTCCTCAAACAGTGTCACAACTGTGGCACTGTCTTTGTCGGCCAGGGCAATAATTTTATTCCTTTTCTGCACCGCAGGGGTGCACTTCTCTCCACAGAAGTTCCATTTGATGACCTTTATTTCTGTTTTTTCCGCCACCACTTTCACCATGAGTGATGATGGGCGGCTGTAGGGGGCAGGGAGGCTCTTCTTTAGCAGGTTTGACAAAGACATTCTGAAAAATAAAAGTGATTTTTCATTGGACGAGTTGTTGGCCGTAGCAGTGGCCTAGTTATAAGTGGGCCAGTCAGGTCCTACTGTATGTCCGCCCACTTCTTGTCTAGGCCCTGTCTCTGTCTACAATATGATATTTCAGGTTCCTGGTTTCAGGTAAGTATCGCCATGTTCAATTTTAATACATCCAAAAATCAGATTCCAGATCAATGACCACAGGTAAGTATCATTGTCCACATGGCATCTAACTCTGATCTCGGTTTTCATGTACTGTAGGTATCCTCAGGTACCCTAACCCTAACCCTAACCCAAGTATATCCATCAACCAACTAATCTATCTGGTATCAGTTTCCAGGTACACCTCAGCAGGTAAGTCAATGTCAATGTCATTTTATTTATATAGTGTAGTGACCACTCACTAGCAGGCTATAGGTCAGGGTATCATCGTATAATTCCTTATTCCATTATAATTTCAAAACGAATAAACGGTAAATCGACCATAATTCTGTTTTTGTGTCTAAACCAATAATGGAAACACCTCTTCCAAAATGGCCTTTTTTGGGTTCTCGGCTCGTTCCTTTTATCATTATTCCTTTTGGGACTGAAGAATGTGCCCACAGTTGTCTATCGCGGTATATTCATTATTTGGTTTCGAGCAGTGAAATGGATAAATGAAATCACGTGGTCTGTTGGTCACGTGGCCCAGTCTAGCGTCACGGGAAGCGAAAAAACGTGTTCAAACATTACAAAATAAAAGTAAAAAATGTGTCTACTTTTACAGGTAAAAAACCGCTTGTCTCTAGGTCAGACAGTTTCAGAAATATGCCGTCCTAAAGAACATATGGTATTTAGGAGCGCTGGCGGGCCCCGTGTATAAAATAGGGAACTCATGAGATTTTCTCAAATATATTGCATTGGAAGATGGTGTCATACTGAATCGTGAGGAAAGTTATATATGTCTGCCATCTAGTGGTGGCGGAAAAAACGAGGTTTCAGCGTGTAAATATCATAAAATCACTGTTTTACTCAGTAACGCAGCTTGTCGCAGAAATGCGACTTTGGCGCTAAGAGGGTTAAGTATATAATAATATAATATTACAAACCAACAGCTAATTACGTTCTTGGCTTGGATTATTAAATATGTAATTCTATCCACAGGAAAGGGAGGTGCCCTGGACTGTCACTTCCTCTGTAGGACCCACGCACGGTACAGTAGTAAGGTAGCAGCTTTGGGTTTTTAGCAGTTTTTGTCTCGTGGTGAAAAAGGTTTAAGGGAATATAACCAAACACCCGTTAATTTTTGAAACATTCTAATGTATTTAGCAGTCGTTCATTTGGTTATATGTTAGTCTGTTCAAAGATTAGCTAGCTATCCTCCTAACTTTCTTTTCAACACGTGTTCAACGGTGACTGGGCTGCTAGCTAGCAAGCTGTTGCAGCATGCCAGCGAGTGGTCAGTAACATTGGCCAACAAATTCTACGCCACGCATGGATGCAGTTACTGTAAGTAACGTTTATGTGAATACTGTATATCCTAACCCTAACCCTATCAATGTCCTTGTTTCTATGTTGCTTGCTTAGCTAATACAACACACAATTTCACTAGCCAACGGTAGCTTATAACGTTTATATGCTATTTTAAATTAGGAATGTCATCCTAACGGTAGCTAATTTAGTAGGTCGCTAATGTTACATGGATGGGCTAACGTTAGCTAACTAACGTTATGCAAGTCATTACGACTGGTGGCTTTGTGCTTTATGTACATAGAACCATGTTAAAGATTGAACGGGCTTTTAAGACTAGGCCATACGCTACCGCGGACGCGGGCTCAACGCAAGTTATAGCATATGTCAATGGCGACTCGCGCCAGCCTTTACTCCGTCTCGAGCTAGTGCAGCTTGCGTAAGCCCGCAAAAGTTTAAATGGATTTGACAGGCTCGCGCTGTGTAGCTAGCTTCACCTCAGGTTATCTAACGTATATTAATATAAAATAAGTTCGATTCCGTAATTAAGTAATACTAATCTATTTTACATTAATGCTGGGATATATAGTTGCTGTAATTGTACTTGATGTTAAATAACGTCAACTTTCAACGTTAAGAATGGCCCTTCACTATAAAGTCAGCTTAGTTGGCTAGCGCTAGCTAGATAGCTAACGGTAGCTACACAGTCGGAACATATATCTAGCTAGCTAATTAAGGCCAATGAAACATTAAGTTTTTGCTCAAAAGACCCGTTTTGGTAATATTTCAAATAGCTAATTTGGTCAGTCAGTGAGTCAGTCAAGTCTTATTCCAAATAGCTAACGTTAACGTCAGTCAGTCAGTCAGTCAGTCAGTCAGTCAGTCAGTCAGTCAGTCCAGCTAATTATTAACTAGTTAGCTACTGTAGCCCTAAATGTTTACTGATGTTGGATAAAATTAATAATATATGGGAACAAGCTATATATTCTAAATAATTATGGCTAGCTAGCTACTTGACAGAAGAATGTTACCTAGCTAGTTATGCCATACTTACTTCTCTCCAAGGGAAATGATGACAGTTCACCTTGTCAGTGGCTTATATAACTTTTCATCGAGCTCGAGCAGTCTTGGCTTTCATTGGACGATTCACTCTGGATCCAACATATTTACAATATAAAAATCGTAATATTTTTTTATTATTGTTACAACTTTTACTATACTATATATATACATAATATATAAAACATTTGTGTAATTATTATTTATTTGTTTCACCTTTGGCAATCCTGTGGCCATCAGAGGTTGCCTCACTATTAGCATAATGTAAATGTGTGTTGCCTGCTCACCCTGATCCCACATCAGTTTGTTGGCTGAGTTGACTGGCTGGAATAATAAGCAACAATCTGATTTGTTCAATAAAGGTCAAAATAGTTGCTTACTGAAGCATCATCACCATGGCTGATGATAGTTAGAAGGATGCTTACCGTGTGTGTGTTTGTGTGTGTCAATCCAACAGAATGACCAGGTCGGCCGCAGGAGGTGGGCCAACCATCTGGTGCAACTGCTGTGTTTTACAGACAGAAATGGACAGTGCATGCCCCTTCAGCTACAGGGCAGGAATGTCAAAGCCATGGAGGAAGAGGGTGATGAAGAGGATGACGACGACGACAAACGGTGAATTGTTCCGAAAGTATTTAATAAGAAATGTATACCTGCACATTTTATGTCCCACTTTTCAGCTTGCCAGATGAGGGGGAGGACCCGCATGCACACAAACACAGTTAGCAATCATACACTTTGCACGGTGAGGGTTAGTACACACTCAGTAACAGACTGTATTTACCACACCGCAATATGCATTCTTTGATCAAACATCATTCTTCAATCAAACATTCATTCTTGCACCACTCCTCTACTGGACCATCAGACCACTGTCAGAATGCAGGTCAGTACTTTCTGTCACATGCGCTTCACTCTCCTTCATTGAGGGTTCCTCGCTCAACACAGCCATTCCTCGCTCAACACAGCTAGCACAACAAAACTGGAGACCTACCTCTCACACACACTTTAACATCTTCTCTACAACCTTTCAACCTCAAAAGAGATGCTGATTTCTGATCACTGTATTACAGAGTGAGTCATGCTCATACACACACACACACACACACACTGGGTGAACCAAGGTGGGTTAGGGTTGATATATGAGATACGTGTACACGCTTGGGGGTCTTTATTGTTGATCTTCTCTCCCCTCTCCCCCTCTCTGTCAAGAGACCTCAGGACTGAATGGTGAGGATGGAGTGGAAGAGACAGCCAACAGTGTCCCTGAGATGTTCAAATAACATTCAGACATGCAGCTGCCAAGACAAGGACGCAGAAGTGAGTTACTGAGTGTTTTACAACGGCTGCTAGCCAATCAGAATGAAGTATCCAAACTCTCTGTTGTAGAATACCCCATTTTATTTATATTTATAATCTTTTTCTGTCTCTCACCTCCCTCCCTCCAGTCTGGACTTTGAGCAGATCTCCATAGACCCAGTGTGTGCATTGAGGCTGGTACCGGTCAGACCTGCACATACAGGAAGCCCTCCGTCTAGAGCTCTACACTGTCAGCTCCAGTCACATGGTCCTGTTCTGTCCATGGAGATGATTGCAGCCCTGGGCTGCGTGTGTGCATTGAGGCTGGTACCGGTCAGACCTGCACATACAGGAAGCCCTCCGTCCAGAGCTCTACACTGTCAGCTCCAGTCACATGGTCCTGTTCTGTCCATGCAGATGATTGCAGCCCTGGGCTGCGTGTGTGCATTGAGGCTGGTACCGGTCAGACCTGCACATACAGGAAGCCCTCCGTCCAGAGCTCTACACTGTCAGCTCCAGTCACATGGTCCTGTTCTGTCCATGCAGATGATTGCAGCCCTGGGCTGCGTGTGTGCATTGAGGCTGGTACCGGTCAGACCTGCACATACAGGAAGCCCTCCATCCAGAGCTCTACACTGTCAGCTCCAGTCACATGGTCCTGTTCTGTCCATGCAGATGATTGCAGCCCTGGGCTGCGTGTGTGCATTGAGGCTGGTACCGGTCAGACCTGCACATACAGGAAGCCCTCCGTCCAGAGCTCTACACTGTCAGCTCCAGTCACATGGTCCTGTTCTGTCCATGGAGATTATTGCACTGTACTTTAGATTGTGATTCTTGCACTTTGCCTTCAGCACTAGATTATGCTCTTAGTCACTTGTTTGTTTTAGAAAGAAGATGCACTTGTGAGTTCTGGCAAGTAGTAGTACATTGGCTCTTCCTACGTTAAATGCAATTATTGTTAGTCGCTTTGGATAAAAGCGTCTGCTAAATGACTGTAATGTAATGTAATGTATTGCAGCCCTGGGCTGCGTGTGTGCATTAAAGCTACAAACCTATTGAGACTTGTTTCAGTTGTCTTTGGCATTATTCATGCATTTATTTTGGGATAGAGGGATAGAATAAAGCCATGTGAGTTTTTATTTTTCAAATTAACTAAACGCTAAGCATTCCAAGACCAGGATCCTCTGTCTGAATCCAGCACATGCATGGTTTGCAATAGCCTGAGGTCATTATTGCCTGTGTTGTCATTGCATGCTATACCCTACTGTAGTTTAAATTATATGATAATGACTTTATGTAGGCTAACTAAAAGTGCATTATTCATAACGGAGACCGGAAGACAAAGTTCAATATCCAAGTGAAGCTACTATGCAACATTTGAACATAAAATGTCAACTCTAACCTTGTTTAGAGCAGTTCTGAATGAAATACAGAGGCGCGTGTGAACGCTGTGTTGCCAAGCTGCCCTGGAAACGCTCGGGCAGTCATTCCTTCACTTTTGAATCTCCGGTAAGGTAACGTTGGCTAACGACAGTTGGCTAGCAAATATTAATATGTCATATCTAAACCATGTCAATGTTATTGATATGAACATTATTGCTAAAAATACAGTTAATTCTGCTAGTTAAATGTGTTTTTGTTGAACGTAGTTTCAACCCTGGCTAACTAACTAATGCTAACGCAAACGATAGCGCTAGCTAGCAAGCCGTACTGATTTTTTTATTTTTTTATTTAAACAAGGCCAACGTTTGATGTTTATTCACATTGCGACAGGTTTTACAACAATAAATCGCGGAATGTGTAAATAAACCTCCATATTCATAAAGTAAGAGACGTTAGCGAACGCCTAAATTCGACAGGATAGCTAACCTAACTTGATAGTCTCGGCACTGTCAGCTCGCGCTGTCAACTAAAGCTAACGGTTAAGCTATAGCTAGCTAACCCTAACCCTATAGCTAGCTCTAGCCTCCTGAGACCCGGTTAAGCTATAGCTAGCTCTAGCCTCCTGAGACCCGGTTAAGCTATAGCTAGCTCTAGCCTCCTGAGACCCGGTTAAGCTATAGCTAGCTCTAGCCTCCTGAGACCCGGTTAAGCTATAGCTAGCTCTAGCCTCCTGAGACCCGGTTAAGCTATAGCTAGCTCTAGCCTCCTGCCCGAACTGCTGTTTGGTATGCCTGTAATTTCTGCTAGCTATTTGGAATTCGTATGACCTGATAAGTGTAGTGGTCTGCTAGTGCTCGTCTATAGCTGAACTGTAGCTAGCTTGTAAGTGGTTGATAGATTATACGTAACGTTACAGTAAAAAAAAAAACAATAGGGACCTGTATTTATCAAGCGTCTCAGAGTAGGAGTGCTGCTCTAGGATCAGGGCCCCACTTCTCCATATGATTTCATTCAAACGGGACAACAGATCCTAGATCAGCACTTCTACTCTGAGATGCTTGATAACGCCTTCCCATAGCACCACAATGAACATAAAGGCTATGACGCCCCCTTGTGGACAGAATGAAACACTTTTTTTTTTATGCCTATGTCTTTTGTCTTTCTTCACAGATTTGATTGTGATTCAGGTAAGTTAAAGCATGAAAACCATCCGCTATATTTCTGGATAAATTATGTTGTTTTGACAATTAGCTACCTTTTTCCAATCTAACCCTATATTAATATAATGTGCTTTCTCTCCCCCTGTCATACTACAGAGTCCGGTTGGATCCTTTGGTTGGCCACACTCAACAGTGAGTCACTCAATTTTGTTTAGTTATTGGGCTTCATGCCTGTGGCCCAGATGCCATAAGCCATTTGCTTAAAAAATAGATACAATAATAAAACAGCAACATTGAGCTGTGTTTAAGGGTGAGGGTTAAATCAATTACTTTATTAGGCCTTGAAGGTTACACAGTGCAGGTCAGGTGGTATTTTACTTTAGTTGAACATGTACAAATTCAATAGGCTCACTCTTCACTATCCAAGTGTATCTACAAATCAGCTCATGAGTATTGTTCTTCTCTGCTGCCAGCAACACCATGGTTTCAGGATCTTAATTCACTTTCATTTGGGGAATGTCATCTGAATTACAATGTCATATCTGAATTACAAACCATTTAAACACCTATTTGTTTCTTGTCTCACAGGTTCCACCACTGCTCTCGCTGTTGATCCAAACAGCAACAACCCAAAAGCTTTTTTAAAAGCTCTCTACTGAAAAGCATTCTATCTTACTTATCTCTCTGTCCCCGCTCTATCTTTTTTGAAAGCACTCTACTTAAAAGCATTCTATCTTACTTATCTCTCTGTCCCCGCTCTATCTTTTTTGAAAGCACTCTACTGACTGACTTGCTTCCTGCTTTCAGACAGTGCAGACGCTTCTGCTGCTTGCTCTCGCCTTTGTTTGCATTTTCTGCATTTTTCAGCTGATATTGTTGCTTTTCTTCCATAAGAAACTGTGAGCAGTGGCTCCTGGATACTTTAAAGACTCTTATATATATTTTATTTTTTTTAGAAGATTTAGTTGCCATATTTCAACGTCTTTATCATCTCCTCACGATAACGTGAGCACGGCAGCAAGATGCCCCCTCTCACTGCAGATGACTTCCACAAACTTCTGCAGAAGATTACAGTGCTGGAAACAAAAATGAACCGGTTAGAGATGAGTGTGGACGTCAATGGACTAACTGGGAACGACACCACCTTACCATGGATTCAAAAGAGTACCAGACAAGAGCATGCTAACACACCACTAATTAACACCAAGGAGACTACCAAGAAACAGGAGAGCCATGTACTGGGCACTAAACCTACAAACCCTCCCTGGAACTCTCTTGGTGCAAAGCCTAAGAGAAATTCACCTCCCAGGGAAAAGGGAGAACAAGGCAGAGACCCGTCCCTGGAGAACTATGAGACTGACTGGCCTGCATTATCATCCAGGCAGAGTGCCTCTTCAACCCCTGTCCCTAGAAGGACACCGCCGTGGACAACCGCAAAAGGGAGAACCAGAAACAGATCTCGCCGACAATCAACCATACAACTGGAGAACAAATTTGCCCCACTGTCTGATGACATGGATCACATCTCTTCTTCACACAGCAGGGTAAGGACTGAGAGTAAACCAGAAAGTAAAAGGCTACCGACTGGGCCTCAAACTCTGATTGTGGGTGACTTTACTGTAAAAGATGTAAGAAGCATGTGCGGTGAAAGCACCAAAATACTCTGCTTTCCCAAGGATACGGTTGCTGACATGACAAAAAAACTCTTGCATATCGGGGTTACACATCCAACTGTGGAAAACATCATTGTGCACGTCGGAACAAATGACGTTGCGCAACAGCAGTCGGAAGTTCTTAAACGAGACTTTATTGATCTGCTGAACACAGTCAGCTCTCTGAAAGCGGAGGTGTTTATCAGCGGCCCTCTACCACCAGTCAGAAGAGGGGTTGAGAGATTCAGCAGACTGTTGGCACTGAACACATGGCTCTCAACTGCCTGTACCACTCACTCAGTGCGCTACATTGACAATTTTCCATTTTTTTGGGAACGATACCATCTTTTTCAGAGAAATGGACTCTGCCTTAACAGGTCAGGAGTAAAACTGTTTATCTCCAATCTGTTCTATTCTCTGCGTCATCCATCTGCTCCCTCTGCCATGGTCAAGGACAAGAGACAAGAAATACCAAAACAGAAGGAAGACATATCACAACATGGCAGAAACCTTGAAGAGCTGTTGCTTCAACAAAACTCTGATTATGGGAGACACCCGCGCCAGGAAGAAGAATCTTCACACCACACCCCATCGACAACAACCCAACGATGCCCCTCCCCTCCTCCACCACGCTCACCAATCAAGGGCCTCATCAAAGCTGCCACACTGAAGCTCAGCCAAATTGATGAGCTACTGCAAGAGGGGAAGTCTCTCACTCCCCCCCTCCCACTAGCACTCACCAGCGAGGATCCACCCCCCCAAGAGCGGGAGTCTCTCACTCCCCCCCTCCCACTAGCACTCACCAGTGAGGATCCACCCCCTCCACCCCCCCAAGAGCGGGAGTCTCTCACTCCCCCCCTCCCACTAGCACTCACCAGCGAGGATCCACCCCCCCAAGAGGGGGAGTCTCTCACTTGCTTCCTCTCACCGGCATCCAGCAAGCACCTTCACGCGCTGTATTACGCGCTCCCAACCGCCCTTACCCCCTGCCGGGTCCAGCCTGATAAAGGCACAGCACATTCAGTTACTTGTTTACCAAATACAGCAAGCTCTAACTGATATGTACTGGGTCCAGGCTACAAGGCTAATGGCACTCATGACCCCTTCCAGGACAAGCCAGGACCCAACGTGATGGTATCTTCCTCAATTCCTGTCTTGATAGGTAATAGAAAATCAATGGTGAATCTGCTAAGTAACAGGAAACACTCAACCGGCTCTACAAATGTATCAAATTTAGTATCTATTCCTCGTCAGCCACAAACTATCACAGAGAAATGTGCAGATAATACCCTCAGCACACTAAACTTAGCTTTATTAAATGTCAGATCTTTAACAGGAAAGACATTTTTAATCAATGATTTTATCACCAACCACAATCTTGATCTTATGTTTTTAACTGAAACTTGGCTAGACCACGGTAACAGTGCAGCTGTTCTTATTGAGTCAACTCCTCCCAACTTCAGCTTTATGAGCGAGGCTAGAGTGCATAAGAAAGGAGGTGGAGTAGCCATCTTGTTTAATGACTCCCTCCAATGTAAGCAGATGTGTTATGGACATTTTGGTTCCTTTGAATATGTGGCTCTTCAGTTGAATTCCTCTTCCCGAGCGTTATTTCTAAACATCTACAGGCCACCCAAATACTGTCCAAACTTCTTTGATGACTTTGCTGAACTGTTGTCTACTGTCTGCATTGACTTTGACTGTGTGGTTATTGTTGGTGATTTTAACATCCATGTTGACAACCCTCAGGGCAGAGGGACAAAAGAGCTAGGTTGTGTCCTTGATAACTATGGACTGACTCAGCATGTGACGGAGCCCACACACAACAAGGGGCACACTCTGGACTTAATCATCACCAAAGGTCTGAATATTTCTAAGGTTCAGGTGTCTGATGTTGCGCTCTCTGATCATTCCTGTGTTTTCTTTGAGAGTACTATCTCCATGCACACAAATTCTCAATCAGAGGTTATCTCAAAACGGCACATCACTGAAAACACCAGTGAGATATTTACTCAGGCTTTCTCGTCCACACCTGCCCTCTATATGGCCTCAGTCAACGAGCTTGTAGATAATTTCAATGTTAAAATTACAAATATTATTGATGCCGTTGCGCCCACTAAGGTGAAGGTGGTCTCTGGTAAGAGAAGATCTCCATGGAGAAACGCCATGCTGGTCAGAATAGAAAAGAGAGAGTGTCGAAAATCTGAACGCAGATGGCGAAAAACAAATCTCCATGTTCATTATGACATCTATAAAGACAGACTTCGCATTTATAATATGGAGCTGAGAAATGCACGACAGACCTTCTTTTCTGACATCATCACCAAAAACCATAACAATGCGCGTGCTTTGTTTGCCACTGTTGATAGGCTGACAAACCCTCCTGTGTCAGTAGCCTCTGAACTTCTATCCACCAGGGCCTGCAATGAATTTGCCTCATTCTTCACTGACAAAATTCAGAAAATTAGACAAGCAGTTAGTGCCTCCATTCCAGGTACAGGACATGTGTCGTCACAGTGTCCACTTAAAATCAATAATTGTACCATGACACAATTTAATCCGATCAACCATAAAACCCTGGGGGACACTATACAACATCTGAAATCCTCCACCTGTTGCCTTGATGTTCTACCTACAGACTTCTTCAAAACTGTATCCAACTGCATGGCCTCTGATTTACTACAAATTGTAAACACATCTCTTCTTTCAGGTGTGTTCCCACATACCCTGAAAACTGCAGTCATCAAGCCACTCTTAAAAAAGAATAATCTAGACAGCTCACAAATGAACAATTATAGGCCCATATCAAACCTCCCATTTCTAAGCAAAATAATTGAAAAGGTTGTTTTCCAACAACTGAATAACTTCCTGGCACTAAGTAATGGCTTTGATGTCTTCCAGTCAGGATTTCGACCACATCACAGCACCGAGACTGCTCTAATTAAGGTATTTAATGACATCCATTTAAACACAGATAATGGCAAAATCTCAGTCTTAGTATTACTGGATCTCAGCGCTGCGTTCGACACGGTAGACCACAACATACTACTAGGCCGACTGGAAAATTGGTTGGGAATTTCTGGTACAGTGTTAGATTGGTTTGAATCCTACTTAAAGGACAGGGATTATTTTGTGTCTATAGGCAATTACAAATCTGAGCTGACAAAAATGACCTGTGGAGTTCCCCAAGGCTCCATCCTGGGGCCTCTTCTGTTCAACATTTACATGCTCCCACTAACTCAAATTATGGAAAACAACAAAATATGTTACCATAGCTATGCAGATGACACACAAATTTATATCACTATATCACCAGGAGACTATAATCCCATACAAGCGCTGAGTAAGTGCATTCAACAAATCAATGATTGGATGTGCCAGAACTTTCTCCAACTAAACAAAAATAAAACTGAAGTAATTGTCTTTGGAGCCAAAGAAGAACGATTAAAAGTCAGTGCTCAACTTCAATCAGTAATGCTAAAAACCACAAACGAAGCCAGAAATCTTGGTGTAGTCATGGACTCAGACCTGAATTTCAACAGCCACATTAAGTCAATTACAAAGTCAGCCTACTATCACCTGAAGAATATATCAAGGATCAAAGGATTTATGTCCCAGAAGGATTTGGAAAAACTTGTCCATGCGTTTATCTTCAGTAGACTCGACTACTGTAACGGCATGTATACAGGTCTCTCTAAAAAATCGATCAGACAGCTGCAGCTGATTCAGAACGCTGCTGCTCGAGTCCTCACTAAGACTAAGAAAGTGGAGCATATCACACCAGTACTAAGGTCTTTACACTGGCTCCCTGTCTGTCAAAGAATTGACTTTAAAATACTGCTGTTGGTTTATAAAGCACTGAATGGTCTAGGGCCAAAATATATTTCTGATCTGCTCATATGCTATGAACCATCCAGACCCCTCAGGTCATCTGGCACAGGTCTGCTTTCTGTCCCCAGAGTTAAAACAAAACATGGAGAAGCAGCATTCAGTTTTTATGCTCCACATATCTGGAACAAACTTCCAGAAAACTGCAGGTCTGCTGCAACTCTTGGTTCTTTTAAAACAAGCCTTAAGACTTTTCTTTTTGCCACTGCTTTCTAAGAGGAGCTATGTTTATCAGTATACTGCACTGTAACTTTTATTCCTGTATTCTATTTGTCCTGCTTTTTGTTTAAATGTCTATAATGACTTGCTTTTTGTTTTAATGCTTTTAATTTGTCCTGCCTTTTGTTTTAAATGTCTATAATGTCTTGCTTTTTGTTTTAATGCTTTTAATGTCTCATGTAAAGCACCTTGAATTGCCCTGTGGCTGAAATGTGCTATATAAATAAACTTGCCTTGCCTTGCCTTGCCTTACTGAAAAGCTGTAAAGCATTCTATCTTACTTATCTCTCTGTCCCCGCTCTATCTATTTTGAAAGCACTCTACTTCTATCTTACTTATCTCTCTGTCCCCGCTCTATCTATTTTGAAAGCACTCTACTGAAAAGCTGTAAAGCATTCTATCTTACTTATCTCTCTGTCCCCGCTCTATCTATTTTGAAAGCACTCTACTGAAAAGCTGTAAAGCATTCTATCTTACTTATCTCTCTGTCCCCGCTCTATCTTTTTTACCAGCATTTGAAAGCATTTGAAGCATTTGAAAGCATTTGAAGCATTTGAAAGAATTTGAAGCATTTGAAAGCATTTGAAGCATTTGAAAGCATTTGAAAGATTTTGAGAATACTTTGTGAAGGATTTGAAAGCATTACCAAGCATTTTAAGAACACTTACCAGCCTTCTATTTAAAAGCCTGTCTATATTCAAGTATTTCCATTTCCTCTCTCTACCCTATTCCATTTTGTTCTATATAGAAGCGAAGTGAGTAAAATACAATTAATTTTCATCTGAATAGCCATTAATTTACATCAAGATTGTATAGAGTATATTGAATTAGTTAGTTAATAGCGTTACCTCTTTCTACTTGTTTGTTCAGAATTGTATTTGCATTTGCTTTATAACTAAATACAAAGACAAAACGATACGATCTGTTGCTTTTTTATATATTTCAGAAGTACACTAATTGTATCGGATCTACAAATACAGTGCATAGAATTGATCTGAATAGTCATACATACATCATCGAGGTGAAAGTCATACATACACATCTACATTGTTGATTTTCTGATTTCCTCGTGACCATGCCGCGGAAGGGTAAGAAATCTCACGCTGTAAAAGAGTGCTGGAGGAAGCTGGATCTATCCGACTGTGGAGCATCAGCAGAAAAGGTTGAGTCTCATGGTCCAGTGAGAAGCAGAGAGGTAAATCTGTCAGAGCTGTCTTATGCTGACTGTGTACAACAGGGAGGTCAGTCTGATGTTACATGTGTGCAAGCGTCCCGTAGCCAGGCGTCCTTGAGGTATGGAGAGTTCTCTCGGAACAAGCAGTGTACTTGCAACTCCCTCACGTTTCTTGCATTCCTTGAAGAGAATCTAGAACTCACAAGTGCAGACCTTGACCTTGTATTAGATAAGGGTGATGTTATGTATAGACGTGTTAGGAATGAGACAAACAATGTTCACATACATTTGGCTAGTGATGAGCTCCCAGAGAGAGTTGCTGCACGTAGGCAAGAGTACAGTGTGGAGAAATTACTTTCCAAGTATGGCGAATTTAGAGCACCTGTACCTGAAGGCGCGGACGACTACCTGAACCTGGGAGAAAGACTTCAGTGTTTGACATCGGATGTGAACAGCGCTTTGCTGATAATGGGTGGATCATGCATCGCTGTATTTAGGGACAAGGCAGGAAGGTATGGTTTCTTTGATCCACACTCAAGAAGTCCTGTTGGTTTACCTATACTATCCCACTGCATGCAAAGTGCTGGCACTGCCTTAATGCTTACTTTCACCCATTTGAGTGATATGATTAGGAGGCTTGTCCAATGCCGTAACATGTTAAAAACACCCCCTACATGTCAATAT
>NC_140265.1:1761340-1810819 GCF_949987555.1 Borostomias antarcticus | reverse complement strand
TTTGGGTCACCAGACGCAGCCTCCGATAAGAGCCCATGTTTTTCATATAAGAGCCCATGTTTTCATATAAGAGCCCATGTTTTCATATAAGAGCCCATGTTTTCATATAAGAGCCCATGTTTTTCATATAAGAGCCCATGTTTTCATATAAGAGCCCATGTTTTCATGTTAGTAAAATGGCGGTTGGCAGCCCTTCGAGGGTTCGCCGGAGACTTCGCTTAATCCTGCCGGGACCTGACTGCCGTCTTTTAAAGGGGAGGATGAGCGGTTTCAGGACGCGTGTGTGTGTGTGTGTGTGTGTGTGTGTGGGGGGGTGTGTGTGTGTGTGTGTGTGTGTGTGTGGTGTGTGTGTGTATGTGCGTGCGCGCGCCGGCGCATCCTCAGACGGAGATCCGGACCAGCTTGGACGAGCTGTACCGGATGATGTCGCGGCGGGAGGAGTTCCGCTGGATGATGCTGAGGATCAAGCGCATGGCGGAGCCCTGGGTCAGCGCCGTCCACTCCCTCGCCACCAAGCAGGACCTGGCCAAGCGCAAGAGGAAGAAGGTAGGTCTGCGGCTCACACACTTTCTCTCTCTGTCCGTCTGTCTCTCTCTCTCACACACACACTCACTCTCTCTCACACACACGCACACAGAAGTACACACCCTGTCCACACTGCTCCGTCTCAGGGTCAGAGACATGAGAAAGGCCTCAGTGCCACGTTGTGAATTTAGAAGTGAGAAAAGAGGAACAAGGAAAATCCATTGTGGCGGCGAACTATACCTGGTTCCGTGATCAATAATGGACGATCCCGTTATATACCTGGCGCAACGTGATCAATTATGTGGGCTCTGGTGATACCTGGTCTTCCGGCGCGGGAATCATCCGCTCACTCTGTCCTCCTCACCCTGCTCTTGATGGACAGACCAGTCACAGGGCGGGGCTAGTGTCCAGGGGGGGGGGGACTGTCCAGGCTGAGGTGTGGTGGGGGTAATATCATGTCCTCTTTTGGAAAATCATTAAGAAAACGATCCATGAGATAATTCTGAGTATTACGGAGCACTTTTCTCCTATTGAACCCATTTTGGAGGCCGTGGTATTTATAATACGATAGCGTTGTATCTCATACCGTAAATATCTTTGAAACATGGATGTCTCCGGCAACCCTAATTGAAATGGATTTGTCTCTCCCTCCTCCTCCTCCTCCACCTCCTCTTCCTCCTCCTCCTCTCCTCCTTTCCACCCCCTCCTCCGTCTCCTCCTCCTTTCCTCCTCCTCCTCCTCCTCCCCTCCTTCTTTCCTCCTCCTCTCCTTCTCCTCCTCCTCCTCTCCTCCTCCTTTCCTCCTCCTCCTCCTCCTCCCCTCCTTCTTTCCTCCTCCTCCTCTCCTTCTCCTCCTCCTCCTCTCCTTCTCTTCCTCCTCTCCTCCTCCTTTCCTCCTCCTCCTCCCCTCCTTCTTTCCTCCTCCTCCCCTCCTTCTTTCCTCCTCCTCCTCTCCTTCTCCTCCTCCTCCTCTCCTCCTCCTTTCCGCCTCCGCCTCCTCCTCCTCCTCTCCCCTCTCCTCTCTCAGATCCTGGTGCACCTGGGCCTGCTGACTAAGGAGTCGGGGTTTAAGATAGCGGAGAACGCCTTCAGCGGCGGCCCGCTGGGTGAGCTGGTCCAGTGGAGTGACGTCATCACCGCCCTTTACCTGCTGGGACACGACGTGCGCATCTCTGCCTCCCTGGCCGAGCTCAAGGAGTGAGTGCTTGACCCCCCCCCACACACACACACACACACACACCGCCTTGACCTCAACACACGCACACCAGATGATCCCTCACGCACACACACACACACACACATATGCACGCACACACACACATGCACGCACGCACACCGCCTTTACCTTACACACACACCAGCCGTCCCCTTGCACACACAGCACCCCCGACCCCCCCCCCCCCCCACACACACACACACACACACACACGCCACACACTCTGCCCAGTGATAATTCCTCAAAAACTCTAGACGGCCTACACCATGAAGGAAAGTTTCATGATGCAATCACAGTGAAACATCAGCAGCAGTGGTCTCGGTGTGCTAGTATTAGAGATAATACGGTATTAGGGCTGCGCGGTTATGATAAAAGAAAATGGCCACGTTTCCCGAAACCCTTCTTAGCGCTAATGCTGTGTTCACACCGGGCGCGGCGAGAAAATTCGCGCCGCCCAGTTCGCCCAATCTGGCCGCGGGATTATAATCGCGATTTCGATTAATTCACGATTGATTGTGCAGCCCTAAATGGTATGAACATTTCGTATCACAATGTGCTATATGCACAACTCCAGTACTTGAAATAAGACATGTTTCTCTATTTCCTTTCGTACACTATTGGATGAAATTATTATTCAGGTGTGCCTGATAATTAATCACCTGATTAATCACTTCATCCAATAGTGTAGGACAGGAAATAGAGAAGCATGTCTAATTTCAGGAAGTACTGGAGTTAGGCTACATGCATAACAGGGCGTCATGCAACCCCAAAAAACGAGGGGGCACAAGATGGCGCGTGCAACATTTTAGTGTATTTTTTGTGCATTTTTGCAGTTTCAAATCAGGACACAGCACACTACCAGTTGCCACTCGAGCAGTGTGAAATTAAACTTACCGGTAGCGTTCTTTCAAGGACTTTCAAAATAAAAGTAAGGGAAAACAAAGCTACTTTTTGTACTCACTTGGAATTGGTCCGAATTATATACTGTATACTGAAGTATATTTAATCTGATATACTGAATAGCCTAAAATTTGGAGGACCTGTTCATCAGTTAAGGACAACCGACCATGAAAACGTGTTTATCTGAGACGAGGTGAGGGGGGGGGGGCTTCCAGGTCCAGTGTTGATTTGGAAGAAACCAAATCCACCGGGAAAGAGGGTGTTTGGCTTTTTGAAAGAGGTTATGGTGGCTTTTCGAGGTGGTCTATGACAGAATTAATAATACATTCAGCTCAGTAGAGAAAATAATCATAGCTCCGCATTGTAAAATGTAATAGTAAACAAACAATAACAGAAATGTAAAAAACAAAACAAAAACAACCCCGAATCTCAAGTTCTATAGGCATGAGGCCTCTGCAGCCCATCATAGTGTCCAAAATTACCACGTTTATCAGTATTATCACAGTATTGTTAAAATATGCTGAAAATGTATTGATACACACTGAAATCTCACACACTCACTCCCACACACACACACACACACACTTTTCCTCCATTGATAGAATGCCTCTCTTCTTTCGAAACAAAAATGAAAGTAAAACTAAAGCACTACTTCAGCGGCAGAACAACTGTAGAGTTTTCCAAGAATAGGTCACACTGAAAGCTTCGGTTTACATTAGTGACACAAGCTATTAGACAAATAAAGACAAATCATGACATTTCCATCCATTCCATCCAAGTCCCCATACGCTAGTTAACGTCCGACTTCATCATCTAAGAAGGTGGAAAAATCGCTGCAGCTCTGCCTTCCGCCATACTCGCAAAGCAACTACAAATCCAAGTTGACATTGGACAGTTTTTACCTTGCTTTCAAAGAGCGGTAATCAAACAGTATTAATGATAATTCATTTTTACTGTGAAACCAGTAACCGTTTCATCCCTAGCTAGTATATATTTTATACTTGTACAATTGTATAGTTCGCTTTTATTGTAGTTTTTATAGTTCTTATAATTTGTATTATTCACATTTATCATTCGTGCACTGTTGTTGTGTGAACTATGTATGGTATGCTTGTTTGTCTGTTTATTCATGAGCTCTTGATTCTTGTTTTTATTCTGTACTTGTCTTTTTTTATGCTGCTGTAACTCCTGAATTCCTCCCCCAGGATTATTAAGCTTTATATCTCTCTATAGTTGAATAGCATGCTGTTTACTGAAGCTTTCTCATGTTCCTTTCCCAGCATTTGCATGAGATTAGTTTAGTGAAGCATTCAGTTCCTGTTTGCTGCCGGTTCCTGTGTGCTACAGCACCCCGGCAGACAGGTAGAGGGAACCTAGAGGGAACCGTACCTGGTATACATACCGCTCTCTGGTTCCCACCGTTATTAACACTCAACGTCATCATCATGTCTGTTTGGATAAGGCTTCAGCAAAGCCCACAGGATTTTCCTGCACGGACATTTGGCATGGCTTTGAATACCCAATATCAGCCACGCATTACACCCCTATGGCTTGCGATTCTACTTTTGTGTTTTGCATTTCGAGTTATTCTTATGCACCGTGTGAGGACAGGACTTGAGCTCTGTGCCTCTCCTGAGCCCTGGCTGTGTTCTCCGGTCTCCTGCCCAGGATCATGAGGAGGGTGATGGGGAACAAGTCCAGCTGTCCCACCCAGGGCGACAAGGTGGTGGAGCTCATCTACATCGACATCGTGGGCCTGACCCAGTTCAAGAAGACCCTGGGTCCTTCCTGGGTCCACTACCAGTAGGTCCTTAGTGTTGTTCTTCCTTGCTTCCTTGCGCTCCATGCACTTCCTCCTGCTTCATTCATCATTATGGCTGGTGGACATTATTGTTTTCACACACCTTCGGGGGAAAAGACCCGTCTGGAGAGAAAGGGTAGTGATAGAAAGGGTAGGGATAGAAAGGGTAGTGTTGGGAGAGGAACCCAACACTTATACCTCGCTAATGGTCGTGAGGTTTTTTTCCTTGCAGGTCGCCAGGTTTTGTTTACCTCCAGCTCCAGGTTTAGAGTGACTCCTCTTCCATTTGCTCCAGGGGGAAATGGCCTCTGCCTTCAGACCAAGGTTATAATAGTTTTGCTTTTGTCATTAGTTTTTATTTTTATATCGTTTTAACTTTTTGTTTTAAATTTCAGTTTAGTTTTGATTAGTTTTAAAGCAGGTTTGCTAGTTTAGTTTAGTTTTTATTTTTGGAAAATGCTTAGTTTTAGTTTAGTTTTTATTAGTTTCAGTATTAGTTTTCGGGTTTTCTTCTTCTGCGCTAGCCTCGTGAGACCATCCTGATCTCACAAGCTCACGTTGTTTCACTCCGTGTGAAACAAGCCTTCTGGACCACGTCAGGTTACTTCTGCGCAGGGACACAGCTAAAGAACATGGAGGATAGATTTCATATCCACCCAAAATACTAGGCTTATGTATGAAATGAAAAAGACTAAAACTAAGGACATTTTCTCAATAATTTTAGTTTATTTTAGTTAGTTTTGTAAACACACAATACAGTTTTAGTTAGTTATCATTTTTTTGTAACGTGTAGTTTTTATTTTTATTTCAGTTAACTAAAATGTTTTTTCACACCTAGTTTTAGTTTTTTAGTTAGTTTTCGTTAACTATAATAACCTTGCTTCAGACTGGTGGCAGCGGCGGCGTGGTGTGGTGGTAATGGAAGAGCCAGCTGGCATCTTCAGTGCTCATTCCTGGTCTGATAGTCGCTCGTTGAGACGTGTCCTTTAGGCCTGCCATCTCAGAGAGGATCTCGTTAGAGAGGTCTCAGAGGGGGGCGTCCAGGGTGCATACCGCTGCTCGGCGCTGCTATTCAGTCACTCAACAAGGCCCTGCCGGGCGACAGGTAGGTGCTCTCCGGCTGACGGCTCAGTCGTATCCTCACGCCATCCAAGACTCCCCTCGCCGCGGAATGAAGGAACTAGCCCTCACATTCTCCTCCGTAGCCTGTAACGGCTGAGCTACATTCACAGCCTGTGTGCACCTGTAGAATAACAGGCTTCCCTTTCGTACAACTGTCCTAATCTCGTCCACACTCTAATTGGTCTGGTCACAGATAGGAGAATGGCAACGTCTTATCCTGTTTGAGCCGTCTCTCTTCAGTCTCTGTAGTACACAGCTGATGCCGACCAAACGCCCAGTTCGTCTTTTCTCGAGGGCACACGATATGGCTGCTGTCTTGAGTCCCACTGACTGATGTGTTTTTCACTGCCGTGGCCGCAGACCCGTCGCTAAGACCCGCCCACAAAACTGCTAGTGCCCCCCCAACTGGCGCACAGAAAATGGGGGGGAAAAGACATTAAACAGAGAAACAATGGTGTGTTTTTAATTTTGTTTGTTCTAGCAACAACCTCTCTCTTGAGCCTGAAAAGGGAAGTTTCCACAGCAGTTAAGGTTAAGGCGCTATTTGTTGTCTAGCGAGCGAGCCGAGATTTTCGCAGGACTCAGGAGTAGGATCGCTATTGCTAGTAGCCTAGGTTACAGCGTAGGCCTATTAACAATGGATATTAGAAAATGGCTTAAATCGCTAGTCTCCAAAAACTACTCTAATGTTGAATAATCAGATTCCGCCTGCAAAACGGATACTGCAGTTCTAACCGCGATGTTTTAAAAGCTACTTTTCAACACTTGGTTCGCTCAGAGCATCGGCGTAGTAGACCCAGGCCTTTGCAAAAACGCGAGGCTCAGCTTATTTCAAGGATGAGTGTTAAGGACATTTTGACGAGAAGATTCAACACTGAGAAATACCGCCTTCAACTTTACCGAGCCAGGGGGAGAACGAGAGCGCGTACAGTAGGTTCAGTGTGTGTGTGTGTGTGTGTGTGTGTGTCTCTGTGTGTGTGTGTGTTTAAAGAGTGTAGGCTACGGCAGCTTTGCACTAAGCTGCTACTGTAGTTTTCGCCTGCTGTATTTGCGTCAGCATCTGCCGTGGTGCTTTTTCAATTGGAGAGATGTAGGCTGCTTGCACGGTTATATATTTAATGTGCTTCGTGCATAACATGTTACATGATGAGGATGACTGGCTGGTCGTATATGCTGTTGAGGGATGGTTTAATGTGATGATCACATCGTCATACTGTAAATTATAATTTGCAAGTGCACTGATAGCGTGCCACTCTGTCTCCCCATTTTAGTCATGTAGCCATGTAGCCTATAGGCTATCCTTGACAAATATTCATTTTCTAAGCCAATTGTTGACAAGGTCTTGGAAGTGCACCTGATTGCTACCGATTATTATCCAATCAGTGAATATCTACATTTGATGTGCCAACTTTGCCTCTCCAGGTTAGGCTATAATGTAACTTGCATTCAAATATTTTTTTGGCCTAAATTAGGTCGACCAAGCCTTGTAAGTGCCCCCAATTAGTTAGTGAATGTCTGCATTGCACCTACTTTGCCTTCCTACGTTATAATGTAACTTGCTGCATTCTAATAATATTAGGCCTATCCTACATCGGTACATTAAATCTATCTATCTGAGACCAATTTGTTTAGTATGAGACCTCAGTATAGCCCAATTAGTATGCGTGTCAGTGCTGCACGAATACTGCACGGATACAATAGCATATTGGATTATCAAAAATAACTAGAAAGTACATTTCCTGGAGAAAATGTGAGGTGGGCTAGCTGCTGCAGCTGTATCTAACAGCTACTGCTAGAACTACTATGGACCAGGCAATCTCCATGCACCCACCGGCGAAGACCGTGCGTCTCTAGCCCACTCAGGGACTGAGTTGTGGGGTCTGTGGTGTGGACAGTGGCGTGGTGGTGAGACTCCGCCCCCTCAGGTCAGAGCTGGTCAGGGACAGTGTACCCCTCTCTGTGCCACTGTGATAGTTATTTTAGACTTGTCTTGTCCAAAGATTTACCAAGATACGTTCAAAAGGTTGAGTCTGGTTTATTGAATGAAATCAAATACTTGCACAAGGACTTCCTGAACAACGCAAACAAAGGTGGTTTGTCAGAGAAGTGAAGTCAGTCACTTCTGGCCTGGCTTATATTCAGTCAGAACACAGGTAAGTCTTTCTAGGATTTCATTGGCTGAGTTGTCTATGCGTCATCGTGAGGGGACGGATATCACACAGTGAAAGGAAGGAATGTGGGATGAAACTCACTTTGAATATGGCTTTGAATAGAGACAAAGGTCTGAGTCAGGGCAGGAAGGACAAGGTGTGGCCTTTCTGACTTGGACAAAAGAGCGAGGCAGAGCTATGCAGAGTGTGTTTACAATTACAAAAGGGGGAGAGTTGGTGTTTTACATTAGACTGAAACTGGGGGGTTTAAGGTGTGGTTTAAGGTGTTTGGATGTAAATTCCTGGACAATCCCTCATTTGTGCCTGAACAGGCACACAAAAATAAAATATAAAATCCAAACACAGTGTAAACAGTCAGCTATGCTATACATGTGGAAAGGAAATAATCTCTCCACTAGGTGGAGCAAAAAAAAAAAAAAAAAAATTCTCTTTTTTTTTTTTTTATTATTTTCTTTCCACGTGCAAAATCACGCACCAAAACCCCTTGCTTCAGAAATTTGACAGGAAACAAGATAAAAAAAAAAATGACATGATTATATACTATTTATAGTCTAAGAGTGGACAACCATTCACCAAAAAACAAACTTGATTTAACAAGGCAAAAAAAAGATAAAATGGTTACCAGTGTAAGAGGGGCAAAAAACCTCTTGGTCAATTTAGAGGAAAAACCCAAACTTATTTATCAACTCATGTTTCAACCATTGCAATTCTTGTAAACAAATATGATATTTTTCAGATTATTTCAAAGTTCATTCATTCTTGTGAGGAGGTGACCGGCAAGGTCAGTCTCCGATTGCTCATCAGAGGAGAGGAGAGTGGGCGGTGACTGTCAAGGTCACTCTTGTTCACAGTGTATCCCAACAGTCATTTAGGTGACACTTCTCTTTTGGGCAATAGAATGTCATTGGGGAATGCAAGGCGTCTTCTCTTCTAGTTCGCAACTTCAATGTCGCGTTGTTTGAAATCAGTTATGTTCAATGTTAGTTGCAGTGTGTGCAGGTGTGTGTGCGTGTGTGGTGCATCTTGTGAGGAGGTGACCAGCAAGGTCATTTTTCCTCCGATTCCTCGTCAGAGGAGAGGACAGTGTGATGGCCCATGGTTTTGGCCTCTGAGCCCTCTGGTTCAGCTGCATTCTGATCTCCTGGTGTTTGCGATCCCCTGGTGGACCGTCCTCTGCTGCTTGGACCCGTCGGCAATGGCTTGCATGGGTCCAACGAAGTCCTCTCAGATCGCTGTCTGCGTGATGAGTAGAAACTGGTACGGCCCGAGCCACCTCGGCGAGTTCCAGCTCCTTCGTCTGTGGTCGTGGACCAGGACCCAATCCCCAGGAGAGATGTGATGCAGGAACCCCTCCTTAGCCTCAGGAAATGGCGGTCCTCACTCTGTTGGAGACATCTGTTAACATCTTCTGCCACCCCTGTTTTTGAAACATGATCTGGCCCGTGGGCTAGTTTGAAAGCATAATGAAAACATGAACGAGGTAGTACAGGTTTGCATTAGGCCCTAGATACAGGTTAGTTTGGTGGTGGAAATGTGCACTTAGTCCTTCATTTCTTTTTCTCCGCAGGTGGAGCAGATGCTTGTAGGTCAGAATTGTCTGCCGGGGACAGTGGAGGAATCTTGTCAGGGTCTGTGGATGGTAGAGAGAGCATAGAAAGCACAGGGGAGGAAGCAGAGACAGCCGCAGCTTTTGCAGCGAGCTCTCGGAGGGTGAGGAGAGAGTCCCTGTCTTGGTTCAGCAGGGTGAAGGTGCGGTGGGACACCACACAGCCAGGGCGCCAGCAGCACGTACAGGCTCTTGAACTGAACCCGGTCCATCCCTGTACTGCTCCACTTAGGGCCGGCCCGGGTCGTGCTGCTGGAGGGCTCACCTCGGCGCTCCCGCCTCCAGCACAGGCTGATGAAGTGCTCCGTCTGTGGATCCACAGATGAGAGAGACAAACAGAGACAAAACAGAAGAGCAAAAGAGAGTCCTCTGGTCTGGTCTCCCTGTTCCCTTCTTTGGTCAGGAACGGTTATTCAACAGTCTGTAGGAGATACTCAGAAACATGGTTAAGCGCAAGCTCCTGCTTTTGGGGAAAAAATGTTGTTATTCTGTCAGGAAAACTTAAACAGGGTGACTGTTCAAGTGTCATTTAGAGCCAGTCTGCAGTAGCCTACAGTGACATCAGGGGCAGTGTTAGAATGACTTCAACACGCCCAGTCCCCAGTCATGATCAAGGCAATTGGATTTGGCTCTAGCAGTTCTCTTGCGATTTTATGAAAAGAAAATAACCCATATCCTCGTCTCAACAAAACAACACCCTCTAAGGGTGAAAGCAAAAATTTCCTGAAGTCAGGATAAAAATAGAGATGGGTCAAAGAAAATGACACTAAAATGAACTGGCTTCATTTACAATTAACTAATCAAAAAACTCCATCAAAGCTTCATTTGTATAGCTAAAATTTGTATATCTAAAACCCTCCCTCTTCTGCATTTGAGGACAGAGTATTTGGGCACTGCTTCGGACAAAATGGTCTCTTCTCCGTTTCATACTTATCTGTCGCTCACAGTGAGTAGGTGACATGGCGTTGGTCTGCATCTCACGAACCCCAGATCGCCCATCTGTAGGGAAACAGGCCAGTAACCTCCGGTGTACGTGCCCGTCTCCTGGTTCGGCATTCACCCATCACTCCCGGAACGACAGTTGTCTGTAAAAAAACACTCAGAAAAAAACTCAGGCCCGATGAATGTGCCTCAAACTATAAACATGAGATATTTAACATAACCATTTAAAAAATATAATTGGGTTATGAGATGCTGCATTCAGATTAAGACACTAGCAACCCTTATCTATTCCCCCCACTATTATGCACAACCCTTATGTCTTAAGCTACATATCAGAAAGAGAGACAAAACAAACAACAGTTAAACAGACCAACAGCAGGTTCCAATGTCCCCAGGAAGGCATGATCCAGGCTCCTCAAAGACCTGCCGCCCAGGGTCCATAACACCTGAAAAATAAGACTCAAACACAGACTGGGTTCAATAGCAGAGGAGAAGGCCTAATGCCAGCTCCTCAAAAAACACATTATCATTATATGAATGAAAATTCATACAGTAGAAATGCATAAAACGAACAGCTTATGGCCATTCATTGACTATTGAAACAAAACTCCTGAAATCAAACACCTATTCAACCCTGTCAGACTTTTGAGTTCGCTCTACATCTATTTTATCCTGTTTATTTACCTTAAAAATTAAAACTCTATCTTGGCTAGTTTAAAATCACCCTTATGGGTTGTTCAAGGGAAATCCAGCAGGTGGCGCTCGACTTCAAAATCGGAGGCTCTTCCTTCCGGACCTGTTCGGACAAATACCTCGTAGAAAGAAGGGGCGTGGCTAATGGCGCAACAAGTCAAGGGGGGAATCTAATTTTAAATCAGAGTTATTCTGCTGGGGAAATGGTGGAGAGACTGTTTGCTGAATCTCCTTATCTTTCCTTCCTGACCTAAAAAGAAACTCTCTTGTCTACTCTCCCAAATCTTAAAAACAGACCAGTCTAGAGAATTAACTCTACTTTTCCCTTAACCCTCTAGCTGAGCCCGAATCTTAGAATTTAACACTAAAATGTCAGATGTGGATGTAAGAAATCGAAAATGCTTTAGCACATAACGAAATCTCCCACAAACGCTCGCAGAAATATGCTTCAGTGCAATAATCACATCAGGCTAGACGTTTGCAGTAGAATTCTTTACATCCTCTAGCATATCTTAATAACTAGTGTTACAGGGACACCTAGTGGTGATCCCAAAATGTTGCATGTATGACCCGGATGTGGTCTTTGGTTGTGCGCGGGGAAATTTAAAGAAACAAATCCCAAATAATCACGACGCAGCCTAAAAACCCCAAAATAGCAACGAAAGGAAAACTTATGGTTAACTCACGGCGGGAAAGAATACAATTTCGAAAGAAACACACATTAAGACACATTAAATTCGCTTAGTACTCACCTAGTCAGCGAAGTGCTTTGTTCTCTTCTGGCTCAATGGCAGAACACCGCGAGAGCTTTCCTGCGTCTCCTAGGCAACCAGTTAGCTAGCCTACTGGGAATCTAGCAGAATTTTAACAGTCTAAAAAGGGTACAAAACAATACTTTACCTGGATCCATGGCGCGCATAACAAACAATAATCAAGAGCCGAGGCTCAAACAGTGAACACATAAGACGAACAAGACGAAAACAAAGGCCCACGTTACAAACAACAAGCATGCTCGGCTGCACTAGCAATTTGGTCCAGGCTAAACCTTCCGTTTAGATCCTACCAAATTGTACAGCCACTTGGTGAAAACTAACGCTCGTTAGGTTTACCAAGTCACCCGGGAACAAATGGGAAAACGTTTCTCCAAGAAACGCGGATTGCAAAAACTCTCAATCACTCCCGTAGCTACCATCTCGTTGGTAATCGTTCTTCAACGAACATCAACAATCACTTCGAAGCTAGTCGGCAATCGTGCTAACACGAACATCAACAACGGGGCTTAAGCTAGTTGGTATCGTTCTGAAAACGAAACATCAACAATGAGGCTTAAGCTAGTTGGTATCGTTCTGGAAACGAAACATCAACCATGCTCGCCCTACCCTCGGTAGGACTAAATACCCACGCTGGGGTTCCTGTTTTCACCAATCCAGACCAACACAACTGAACCAAATCAAGGCAAATACAAACTCAGAACCATAAGAGGGTTCGTTTAAACGTACCTGTGAGCCTCAGGAATCCAGTGGCAGAACTGAGGAAATAATCTCGGCTAGCGCTCTGGCGCAAGAGAGAAAATTGATTTTCCAAGCCCATATGGACCGACACGTCTGCCGATCAGGCCTATCCACTGGAATCCCGAAGCAAACGCAGGCAGTAATCCCATCCCCGTCGCCAAACTGTGATAGTTATTTTAGACTTGTCTTGTCCAAAGATTTACCAAGATACGTTCAAAAGGTTGAGTCTGGTTTATTGAATGAAATCAAATACTTGCACAAGGACTTCCTGAACAACGCAAACAAAGGTGGTTTGTCAGAGAAGTGAAGTCAGTCACTTCTGGCCTGGCTTATATTCAGTCAGAACACAGGTAAGTCTTTCTAGGATTTCATTGGCTGAGTTGTCTATGCGTCATCGTGAGGGGACGGATATCACACAGTGAAAGGAAGGAATGTGGGATGAAACTCACTTTGAATATGGCTTTGAATAGAGACAAAGGTCTGAGTCAGGGCAGGAAGGACAAGGTGTGGCCTTTCTGACTTGGACAAAAGAGCGAGGCAGAGCTATGCAGAGTGTGTTTACAATTACAAAAGGGGGAGAGTTGGTGTTTTACATTAGACTGAAACTGGGGGGTTTAAGGTGTGGTTTAAGGTGTTTGGATGTAAATTCCTGGACACCACCTACCCGCCCGCACCGGTGAAGACCGTGTGTCTCTAGCCCACTCAGGGGCTGAGTTGTGGGTCCCGTGGCGTGGATAGTGGCGTGCTGGTTAGGCTCCGCCCCCTTGAGTCACAGCTAGTCAGGGACAGTACAGTGACCTCCGGGCAATTTCCATGCATCCACCATTGAAGACTGTGTGTCTCTAGCCCACTCAGGGGCTGAAAAGTGGGTTCTGTAGTGTAAATAGTGGCGTGGTGGTGAGGCTCCGCCCCATTTGGTCAGGGACGGTGTACTCCTCTCCGGGCTACCCACCGGCCCCCACCAGTGAAGATCATGTGTCTCTATTTCACTTTGGCTGAGTTCTGTGCTATTACATTAGTTATAAAAGGGTGCCTGTACCTTTAAGAGAGGCTGCACATGCACACACATTTTTAAAAAGCATGAGGAATGAGGAGCCCAGTTGCCGAACAAATCGTCATACAGCGAAAACTATAAGTCACACAGCTTAGATACTTGCATTGTACGAATCAGCACAGTTGTGTGAACATTTTGATATATAATGTGTGTGTGAGCGTTCAAAACTGTAGGAGTGCCAGCAGTTTACAAAATGTGTGAATATTTTCAAAGCAACTGCTGCCACCACAAGTTTCTGAACATTCCAAAAGCAGTTTCAAGCAGTTTCAATGGGACAAAAAATAGTTTTTAAAGTTAAATCTCAAAAAATCTATAAAAAAAAAAAATCAAAAATCTTAATACATCCATTAAAGAGCTAAACATTGTGAACATTTCAAAGTTTGAATGAAGTTTGTAGCACAAAGTATGAAGAAGTTATAAAGGAGACAAAAATGGGGAGAATAATAATAAAGCAAGAAATAGTGAGAATATCACAAGTTGGGTTAGCTTCTGCAAGCTAGCCCACCTAATAATAATAAAGACTGAGCCCTGGCAATGGGTCTGCATGACCGTCCTCTCCTGAGCTTAAAACGGGTGTAATTGTCCCCATTTCTTGCGGCGAGGGGAGGAAAACGACTGCTGTTCAGGTCAGCGGCGGCGTTGACACCAGAAACGAGCTCGGCACGGTAGCTGCGGTAAACACCTTGCCCGTTTTCATGGCTGGTCAGTAATTAGACCAGCGTTACCTCTGCGGGGACTGGCTGTCCGTAAAGGTCACGGCCTCTGGCGTCTCCGTTGGGGGATGGACTCAAATAAGTTCCCCTGGTCTCCTCTCCCCCGCCCAGCTGAATGATAATGTCTTTGTGTATTTCTCTCAGTATCGACCATGAACTGAAATCATCCATCACAAGTAAAGCGTCCCTTTAAAGACGGATGCTGCCGCAACACAGCGGCCCTCTGGGCTGGCTCTGGGTCATGGAGACACCCCGGACGATACTCAAACCTCCTCTCTCTGAAACAAAGACATTTCGCTGGCAAAAGCGATTCTAGTCTCTCCGGCCTTGAGAGTCCTCTGTTCATGAATCTGTTCACCGGCTTTGTTTCTGGAAAGCTCCATGGCCGGAGCAGCCGTCGGCAGAGCGTCTGACCGCCCTGCGGTGCCCTCGCTCTGGGCTGGACGGCGGCCAGACGGTGGCTCGGTGACACTGGGATTAATACTCATTAGTGATGGTACTCATGGGGATGAGTCAGAGATGATGAGACTGCCCGTTTGGATGGCAATACAGGGGAAAACTATGGAGGGGGAAAGGGAACTATTAATTGGTTTTTAGATCTAAACGTCATCTTGTCTGAACAGATGAACAGTGAGAGAGAGTGCGAGAGATTGGGAGAGAGCAGCGGAGAGAGATAGAGAGCAAGAGAGAGAGAGAGGGAGGGAAGATGGCAGACAGTAAAGGTCACAAGTGTGTTATTACCTTAGAGAGACATTCTTCTTCCCTGGTCCTCTAATTAGTCATCTGGTGTAACCTTTTCTGTTCCAGTCCAGTCATTAACAGAGTATGAAGCACGGCTGGGTCCTCTCTCTGGGACAGACAAATGGAGTTTAACTTATGTTTTTGACTGTAATGCCAGGCTCACACTACAGGATATTTACAATCCTAACCGATTTCGAAATCGGGTTGCATCACGAACATAAGGAGAATGTTAACAGACGTTCTTCTCGCGAATCTCAAACAAGTGCACACTACACGATTTTAAAATAACGGCTCATCATCACACTACAGGATATTATCGTGCCCAAGGAAGCAATGAACCACTGGTCTCGCTTCTAAAGTAGTGACATATTAGTCTTAATATCAAACATGATATTATCGGAGCCACCCCGATGGGTCTACAAGCCGATCAGGAGGTTTAAGATCTGTGAACCCCTCACATTACAAGATTATCTGGGCCGAACATCGGTACAAATCAACGTTCCAGACCAGATTTCTCCTGTGACTGTCGGGAGGGGTGAATCGGGGATAAATCGACCCAAATATCCTGCAGCGTGAGCCCAGCATAAGGGTACATTGAAACTGTATCCTGACCCGTGGTTTCTTGTGGATGTGCGTAAATAGCGCCTCGCGCATTGTTGCCTACTGTGTGTTTAAAGGTTGCTCTGTGGTGTGTGTGTGTGTTTTGCAGGTGTATGCTGCGGGTGCTGGATTCTTTCGGCACGGAGCCGGAGTTCAACCACGCCCACTACGCCCAGTCCAAGGGCCACAAGACCCCCTGGGGCAAATGGAACCTCAACCCCCAGCAGTTCAACACCATGTTCCGTAAGTCACGCCCAGGAGCTGGGGGGCAGTGGGGGGGGGGGGGGCTCAGGGAAGAGGAGCTAGGGAGGGAGGAGAGGGTTGAGGAAGGGAGGAGAGAGTTGAGGAGGGGAGGAGAGAATTGAGGAAGGGATGAGAGGGGATGGGATATGGGAAAGAAGAGAGGGAGAGTGAAGAGGGAGCCTGGGAGAGGAGGAGAGGGGATAGGGAGAGAGGAGAGCAGCTTGAGAGAGGAGGAGAGGGGTTAGGGAGGGAGGAGAGGTGCCTGGGAGAGGAGAGGGGAGCTGGGGAGGGTGAAGAGAAGTTGGGGAGGTGAGGGCTCTCTGAGGTGAAGAGGGAGCAGACTCCCTGGGGTATTAGCCTTCAGCGAGCGGCTCGGGTTACGTCCTACCCTATCTTACCCTACATTTATATCTGTGTCCCTGCAACAAGAAATGCAAAGGGCCCCCTGAGGTCTTGGGCCCCTGGGCCTGGGCCCGGTAGGCCCATTCAGTAATATGTCTTTGCCCCCGGCAGCTGAATAGGCGCTTCGTGCCCAGCGTAGAGTCTGACATTCTCATAAGTCTCCCTGCCTTTTACAGGAAGGCCAGTCCAGCACTGCTGCCAGGATTAGATGATATCTGCAGTGCAGCAGGCGTATGTTGGTCTCATCCGGTGTTCAAACACACCGTGCCCGTGCTCCGTTTCTTCTTTCCTGGACTGGAGGAGTTGTTCACTTAGTCCCGACTATACACTTCCGATGAAATATGTTCAGATGCAGCTGGATTTGAAAGGCAGGAGTTGGCTCCGCCCCTCTGCCCATTTTTTTGTAACGTTAACTACAGCCCGAGGAGGGAGACGCACCTTCTCCGCCTCGCATCGTGTGTCGGACGAAACTTAACTTCTCTTCTCAGCCTGGAGGGGAAGCCGGTCACCGCAGCTCATAATCACTCTTATATAAGATCAGCGGAACCTAACATCCTTGATGTCATGAATATTTGAGCATGTTTCCTCGGGTGGCGTTTGGGGTTTCCTTGCACCTGCTTTATTTAAAATGGAACTGAGGACATTTAGACCAACACGGCAACAACTAGATATGTTGATCCTGGCCTCGGGTTCAGCTCGTTACCATTCACAGGCTTGTATCCGTTACTGCTGGGGGGGACTGGGGACAGGGTGTGTGTGTGTATGTGTGTGTGTGTGGGGGGGGGGATCATCTGCAGGGCCTAACAAACACATAAACCTCAGTGTTGGTTCAGCCAGTCTGGTGAAGCTGTGAACCTGGAGGAAGTTGTAAACTCACACAAAAGCCTCTACAGTCCACTTGTCTTCCTCCGTCTCCTGCTTGTTTCACAGGAGCCTTTCGCATGCAGACTCGTTCATGTCTAGACTTACAGTACGTTATTCAGGGGAATAGATAATACTTCTAGTCATACACGTTTCAGGTCCCGTCTCCTCTGGCCTTGGCATTGTGGGTGTAAAGCAGCTCATGCAGCAGCCAGTCCCTCGTGTTTGTTGTTTGTTCTGTTTAGCCTTTGTATGTTTTTATCTGTATAGTGTGTCCTAGGGCTGTCAAGTAAATACTCGAACTTCGACTAGGGGAAAAAATGCATAATCGATCTTCAAAATGTACATTTGATTAGTAGGCTACCGGAAAGCAGCACACATCCCACAGCCTCCCGAATCCCACCCATCCTCTAATCATGCCAAAACACGTTAAGTTAGTATTCAATCTTTTCAACATGGCCAAAAATCTGCAAAACCACTGCATCTACAGTATCTATATATCTAGGCGGTGAGGAAATACCTTACTTCCTTAAAATCCCAGCACATCTTACTGGAAGCCGGCAGGCAACATTGTAAACAAGCACGCAAGCAAGGGGACCAGAGCACTATAGGCTATTCCTCTTGTTTTGTTTTCAGTTGGCTAGGATATAGGCCTGATTACAGGACCCTGTTTGCACTAAATGTCACCCACGTCGACTGGGTGTTGACTGGGTATTAACGTTAGTTGAATACTTGAATCCTGTGAACACAGACGGACACGAAAGTTCTGTTGGTTCTTGTTCATGACAATAGGCAGCGAGCGCCCTCTTGTGGTTAGAAGTGGTTCCATTGTATGCGTCATTTTCTATGCAAAATTATATGATACCTAATAATCGAATATATGTTGAATAATTGTTGAGCTCAGTTGACAGCCCTAGTGTATCCACGACTGTATTGTTTTGTCTGCTTTCCGCAGAACCAGTAGCTCCTCGGGTACAAATAAAGTTGAGTTTAGTAATGAAATTAGAAAAAAAGGACTGTCTTTGACTAGGGATGCGCATCGAAAACCGGTTCTTGTTGAGAACCGGTCCCCAGTGAATCGATTCCTTGGAATCGTTAGCCAAAATCCTTAACGATTCAGCCATCGATTCCTGTCGTTGCTACACATGTGCGATGACGTCGCACGCACGATGCCTTGTTTTGTTTTATTAGACCGGGGTAGAAGAAGCCAGCAACAGGTCGTCTAGGCATAAACATTCGAAAGTGTGGTTACATTTCACGCGACAAGATGACAACACGGCCACTTGCAATGCTTGAAAAAAAAAAAGTATATCATCAAAGGGGGGAAATACTACAAATATCCAAAAACATTTGGCCACACAGCATGCAATAACTTTGCAGGAATGTCCCGTTTTTGATGCGCTCCGGAGTGACGACAGCAGCGCAGCTAACGTTAGTGTAGTCGAAGGTAAACTTCTCCAGAGTCCCTGTCTATTGTGTTAGTGCCATTTGTTTAATTGTGTAAACCAGCTTTCACTATATGAATAATCTCCATTTCCATCCATGTAATTTAGATGATGACGTTCAGAGTCAGGCTGGTGGTCGGTCTTGGTCAGAGGCTACTTCTTGTAGAAGTAGTCGAATTGTTAGTTCTTCATACAGTTGAGGGTTGCAGACCTACTCAGTTCCATTTGGACTTCACTTGATTGTATTTGTTGCCAGTTGACGCTGCTAGTTTTATTTTTGTCAGCTCAGCTCATATACCCTTTTTAAATGGAAGGAGCATTGTAATTTCTACTAGTAACATGTTAGACTGTTATTGGATTTAAAATTCAACAGAATAATTCATGTTTTATTTATCTTTTTCTATAGAAAAAAATACTGATTTGTTTATGTCAGTTTTATTTTTAGGTCAAGGTGAATAGCCTACACCTAAAAAAAACAGCACTGTAATTGCCATGTTCAATGTCTATATATGTATATATATATATATAAGAAAATTAATTAATAATGTTAATAAACCTGTTTGTACTCTTTTGCCCAATGAGAATCGATAAGGAATCGGATCGATAAGCAGAATCGAAAATGGAATCGGAATCGATCAATCAATATCCATCCCTATCTTTGACTAGGGCTGGGTATCGATTCGAATTTCAAGAATCGATTCTGATTCACAAGGTTCAGAATCGATTATCACAATTCGATTCGATTCAATTCAATATCAATTCGGTTAGTGTTATAAAAACCTGTTTTGTTTTTTTTAGCTGTAACCTTAAAGGAGTAGTAAAGAGAAAATGCATGTTTAGCCCTGTCTTAAGGTTTCTTATGATCATATACAATGGTTCAGATCAAAACGTTGACAAAGATAGCATTTTTCGAGAAAGTTGATAAAACAAAACCACCGTTTTGGTCATACAAAGGATGTGGATGGGCATCTTGAAAAATCATTCAAAAACATGTTAAACTCTCGATTTCAAAGACAAGAAACTCACCTAGGTGTTAGTTGGCGTTCTGACATATAATTCGCCATAAAGTAAGATTCTAGTTCATCTTGAAAGGCTTTTTAAAATATTTAGCATAGAACTATTTAGTCGCAGCACATACGTGTGTAAACCTCCGCAAACTAGGTAACCTACCAACATAAACAATAACAATAGCTATCCTAAGTAGTTCCGCTTCCTGAATCCCCTCTGCGGATTGATCTACACATCTACTGTACAACGGTCGCTTCAATACAAGTCAATGGATTTCATAAAATGATCAATAAAACCCTACAGGATTCATACTTTGCGGTGAATTTGATGTCAGAACACCAACAGACCCCAATTACCCCCTCGGTGAGCTTCTTGTCTTTGAAAGCGAGAGTTTAACATGTTTTTGAACGCTTTTTCAAGATGCCCATCCACAGCAATTATCAACTTTTTCGAAAATGCTATCTTTGTCAATATTTTGATCTGAACCATTGTATATGATCATAAGTAAACTTAAGATAGGGCTAAGCATGCATTTTCCCTTTACTACTCCTTTAATTACATGACTGCCAAGTTATGCAACATATCAACAGACCTACTACAGCTGGGTATCGATACTGATTTCCAAAAATGAATCATTGAATGAATTAATGAACTATTCATTCCTTCATTTATTCATTCATTCATTTAATGAAAGATTGATTTTGGGATTCATGAATCGATCATTTGATTCGATTCAGAATCGATTAATTGATTTTTTTTAACCCAGCCCTATCTTTGACCCGTAAACGCCACGTTCCAACAGTCAGCCCTCAAGGAAAAATATCAGCCCTTTCTTGAGTCACCTCTGTATTCTGTTTCTTTCCCGTGAAAATGAGTGGATGTTTGGTTTCAGTCCGCCATGTGACCTGTTGTGAAATGGATTTGTAGTGTAGGAGTTCCCCCTCCCTCTCCTCCTGGTGAGCTCACAGTCCTTTTCAGTGGCACTGAAGCGAAACGTCGTTGTTCCCATCAGACTGCTTCCCTCCTGTTCCCTGCTCATCTGTGTGCGGCAGTGCTTTGTGTGGACAGCGTCTCAACACCATAGTCAAAGATATCATGGTTTCCAACTTCATCTAGAACTTTACCGAGGTATTTTCTGCTCAGTTATGACCGACTTTGCTCCATGCCAGCAAGTCCGAGTATATTACATGTACGAAGTAAAAGATGAGAGAATGTTAAGCAGACCTGACCAAAGAGTCGCCAAAAAAACGGAGATTAACCGTTTTTGCGCACTGATAGTGATTAACCGTTTTTCGCCTTTAGCGAGCGGCTCGGGTTACGTCCACCTCTACCCTATCTTACCCTACATTTATATCTGTGTCCCTGCAACAAGAAATGCAAAGGGCCCCCGTTTGGGGTTTCCTTGCACCTGCTTTATTTAAAATGGAACTGAGGACATTTAGACCAACACGGCACCAACTAGATATGTTGATCCTGGCCTGGGGTTCAGCTCGTTACCATTCACAGGCTTGTATCCGTTACTGCTGGGGGGGACTGGGGACAGGGTGTGTGTGTGTATGTGTGTGTGGGGGGGGTCATCTGCAGGGTCTAACAAACACATAAACCTCAGTGTTGGTTCAGCCAGTCTGGTGAAGCTGTGAACCTGGAGGAAGTTGTAAACTCACACAAAAGCCTCTACAGTCCACTTGTCTTCCTCCGTCTCCTGCTTGTTTCACAGGAGCCTTTCGCATGCAGACTCGTTCATGTCTAGACTTACAGTACGTTATTCAGGGGAATAGATAATTCTTCTAGTCATACACGTTTCAGGTCCTGTCTCCTCTGGCCTTGGCATTGTGGGTGTAAAGCAGCTCATGCAGCAGCCAGTCCCTCGTGTTTGTTGTTTGTTCTGTTTAGCCTTTGTATGTTTTTATCTGTATAGTGTGTCCTAGGGCTGTCAAGTAAATACTCGAACTTCGACTAGGGGAAAAAATGCATAATCGATCTTCAAAATGTACATTTGATTAGTAGGCTACCGGAAAGCAGCACACATCCCACAGCCTCCCGAATCCCACCCATCTTCTAATCATGCCAAAACACGTTAAGTTAGTATTCAATCTTTTCAACATGGCCAAAAATCTGCAAAACCACTGCATCTACAGTATCTATATATCTAGGCGGTGAGGAAATACCTTACTTCCTTAAAATCCGAGCACATCTTACTGGAAGCCGGCAGGCAACATTGTAAACAAGCACGCAAGCAAGGGGACCAGAGCACTATAGGCTATTCCTCTTGTTTTGTTTTCAGTTGGCTAGGATATAGGCCTGATTACAGGACCCTGTTTGCACTAAATGTCACCCACGTCGACTGGGTGTTGACTGGGTATTAACGTTAGTTGAATACTTGAATCCTGTGAACACAGACGGACACGAAAGTTCTGTTGGTTCTTGTTCATGACAATAGGCAGCGAGCGCCCTCTTGTGGTTAGAAGTGGTTCCATTGTATGCGTCATTTTCTATGCAAAATTATATGATACCTAATAATCGAATATATGTTGAATAATTGTTGAGAGCCCTAGTGTATCCACGACTGTATTGTTTTGTCTGCTTGCCGCAGAACCAGTAGCCCCTCGGGTACAAATAAAGTTGAGTTTAGTAATGAAATTAGAAAAACAGGACTGTCTTTGACTAGGGATGCGCATCGAAAACCGGTTCTTGTTGAGAACCGGTCCCCAGTGAATCGATTCCTTGGAATCGTTAGCCAAAATCCTTAACGATTCAGCCATCGATTCCTGTCGTTGCTGCACATGCGCGATGACGTCGCACGCACGATGCCTTGTTTTGTTTTATTAGACCGCGGTAGAAGAAGCCAGCAACAGGTCGTCTAGGCATAAACATTCGAAAGTGTGGTTACATTTCACGCGACAAGATGACAACACGGCCACTTGCAATGCTTGAAAAAAAAAAGTATATCATCAAAGGGGGGAAATACTACAAATATGCAAAAACATTTGGCCACACAGCATGCAATAACTTTGCAGGAATGTCCCGTTTTTGATGCGCTCCGGAGTGACGACAGCAGCGCAGCTAACGTTAGTGTAGTCGAAGGTAAACTCCTCCAGAGTCCCTGTCTATTGTGTTAGTGCCATTTGTTTAATTGTGTAAACCAGCTTTCACTATATGAATAATCTCCATTTCCATCCATGTAATTTAGATGATGACGTTCAGAGTCAGGCTGGTGGTCGGTCTTGGTCAGAGGCTACTTCTTGTAGAAGTAGTCGAATTGTTAATTCTCCATACAGTTGATGGTTGCAGACCTACTCAGTTCCAATTGGACTTCACTTGATTGTATTTGTTGCCAGTTGACGCTGCTAGTTTTATTTTTGTCAGCTCAGCTCATATACCCTTTTTAAATGGAAGGAGCATTGTAATTTCTACTAGAAACATGTTAGACTGTTATTGGATTTAAAATTCAACAGAATAATTCATGTTTTATTTATCTTTTTCTATAGAAAAAAATACTGATTTGTTTATGTCAGTTTTATTTTTAGGTCAAGGTGAATAGCCTACACCTAAAAAAAACAGCACTGTAATTGGCATGTTCAATGTCTATATATGTATATATATATATATAAGAAAATTAATTAATAATGTTAATAAACCTGTTTGTACTCTTTTGCCCAATGAGAATCGATAAGGAATCGGATCGATAAGCAGAATCGAAAATGGAATCGGAATCGATCAATCAATATCCATCCCTATCTTTGACTAGGGCTGGGTATCGATTCGAATTTCAAGAATCGATTCTGATTCACAAGGTTCAGAATCGATTATCACAATTCGATTCGATTCAATTCAATATCAATTCGGTTAGTGTTACTAAAACCTTTTTTTTTTTTTTTGATGTAACCTTAAAGGAGTAGTAAAGGGAAAATGCATGTTTAGCCCTGTTTTAAGGTTTCTTATGATCATATACAATGGTTCAGATCAAAACGTTGACAAAGATAGCATTTTCGAGAAAGTTGATAAAACAAAACCACCGTTTTGGTCATACAAAGGATGTGGATGGGCATCTTGAAAATCATTCAAAAACATGTTAAACTCTCGATTTCAAAGACAAGAAACTCACCTAGGTGTTAGTTGGCGTTCTGAAATATAATTCGCCATAAAGTAAGATTAGTTCATCTTGAAAGGCTTTTTAAAATATTTAGCATAGAACTATTTAGTCGCAGCACATACGTGTGTAAACCTCCGCAAACTAGGTAACCTACCAACATAAACAATAACAATAGCTACCCTAAGTAGTTCCGCTTCCTGAATCCCCTCTGCGGATTAATCTACACATCTACTGTACAACGGTCGCTTCAATACAAGTCAATGGATTTCATAAAATGATCAATAAAACCCTACAGGATTCATACTTTGCAGCGAATTTGATGTCAGAACACCAACAGACCCCAATTACACCCTCGGTGAGCTTCTTGTCTTTGAAAGCGAGAGTTTAACATGTTTTTGAACGATTTTTCAAGATGCCCATCCACAGCAATTATCAACTTTTTCGCAAATGCTATCTTTGTCAATATTTTGATCTGAACCATTGTATATGATCATAAGTAAACTTAAGATAGGGCTAAACATGCATTTTCCCTTTACTACTCCTTTAATTACATGACTGCCAAGTTATGCAACATATCAACAGACGTACTACGGCTGGGTATCGATACTGATTTCCAAAAATGAATCATTGAATGAATTAATGAACTATTCATTCCTTCATTTATTCATTCATTCATTAAATGAAAGATTGATTTTGGGATTCATGAATCGATCATTTGATTCGATTCAGAATTGATTAATTGATTTTTTTCAACCCAGCCCTATCTTTGACCCGTAAACGCCACGTTCCAACAGTCAGCCCTCAAGGAAAAATATCAGCCCTTTCTTGAGTCACCTCTGTATTCTGTTTCTTTCCCGTGAAAATGAGTGGATGTTTGGTTTCAGTCCGCCATGTGACCTGTTGTGAAATGGATTTGTAGTGTAGGAGTTCCCCCTCCCTCTCCTCCTGGTGAGCTCACAGTCCTTTTCAATGGCACTGAAGCGAAACGTCGTTGTTCCCATCAGACTGCTTCCCTCCTGTTCCCTCCTCATCTGTGTGCGGCAGTGCTTTGTGTGGACAGCGTCTCAACACCATAGTCAAAAATATCACGGTTTCCAACTTCATCTAGAACTTTACCGAGGTATTTTCTGCTCAGTTATGACCGACTTTGCTCCATGCCAGCAAGTCCGAGTATATTACATGTACGAAGTAAAAGATGAGAGAATGTTAAACAGACCTGACCAAAGAGTCGCCAAAAAAACGGAGATTAACCGTTTTTGCGCACTGATACAGAGCCCTGCTGTCTTCAATTGATGATTGGTTGGTTTGGCAAAAGACTAACGCTGTGTTCACACGGGAAAGGGTGTTTGTATTTTCTGCCATGGCCATTTGGCCGGGGACCCGAGGCGTCTGAGCATGTCCTCCAGCAGGGCTCCTGTTTCACCCGCCCTGACACCAGGAGAGTGTGTGGAGGGTCAATGTGTGGTGGCTGTGCTCTCTCTCTCACTACCTTTCTCTCTCTTTCTCTAATTCTAGCTCTCTCTACCTCTCTCTTGTTCCACACCCCTCCTCTTTAACTCTCTTTCCAGTCTCTCTCCCAACAGCTCTCTCTCTATCTCTCTCTCTCTCTCTCTCAGAGCATGACCATCCCATCTGTACGCTGTTCAGACAGGCGATTGGCCTAGCAGGACACACCCCTTCAATGAGCTCACTCTTTTTCCGCTCGCTCTCAGTCCAGCTGCTGAACGCCCTCGCCCAGCCTCTTGTCATGATGAAGTGTCTTGGCTCCAGTCGTCTGAGCAGCCGGACACACAAACAGCCGAGTGGATTTCACCACGGCCAAATCAGTTGGTGCTAGAATACAAATGCATCTAACATCCAGAGAGAAATCAGCTCCCTCGCATCGACTCTCAGAAGAGTTTAAAGACTTGGTTGTCAAACACTGTTGTCTGACTGAAAAAAAGTAACATACATTACTGGAGCAGTGGAGGTACAGTATAAGCTGCTGTTGGGGTAAAAATGTCATCCTGACATCCTGAAGTGATGTTTACTGTATCTCTGGGGGGTCATCAAGGTACAGTAGCCCCTCTAGACCAACTGCCTCTTTACTGTTTTACAAGCGGGTATCGAATTGGTTCGATGTCCTTCACAGGGAAATTAGTTATCAAGTCTTCCTCAAGTTTCTTCTGAGAGTTCTCAAGTCTTCCTCAAGTCTCTTCTGAGAGTTCCCAAGTCTTCCTCAAGTTTCTTCTGGGAGTTCTCAAGTCTTCCTCAAGTCTCTTCTGAGAGTTCCCAAGTCTTCCTCAAGTTTCTTCTGAGAGTTCTCAAGTCTTCCTCAAGTTTCTTCTGAGAGTTCTCAAGTCTTCCTCAAGTCTCTTCTGAGAGTTCTCAAGTCTTCCTCAAGTGTCTTCGGAGAGTTCCCAAGTGTTAGGTTTAGGGTTAGGGTTACTGTGACTTTTGTTGTCTTTTATTATTGTCCTTATTCAGCTCTGCGTTGTGTTTTTAGTAGGCCCCCACACCTAAGCCTTGTGGATCTTTAGCTCAAGTGCTCTGCTCGAACAACAGCTGCCACGACTGTCCCTGATTTTGGGGTGCTAGGTCTGAAGCTTGTTTTTAGTCTGGAGTATTTGGCTCTACAAGTTATCCAATCTATGAGGGTACGTTTACTTTGAGACGTACTCATCTTAATCTGTGTCAGGTGTCACGACCGCCTTGCATCATGTCGATGACTGAAAACCACTGGTGTTCAGGTTTCAGGGCACTAAAAATGGTGGACGGGTCTGCCACTAGGGGCGCTATCTTATCCACATACTCATTGGCCACTCTGTAGTTCACACAGAGGCGCCATTCACCTGAAGGTTTCAACACAGGCCATGCTGGGCTGCTGGAAGCCCTGTGAGTTTTCTTCAGAAACCCTCTCTCTCCTCAAAGATTTTAAGGAGTGGCTTGATCCCCTCGACCGCGTGTGAGGAGAGTGGATACTGAGTACATGGAGGAGGCCTGCCTGTGAAGGGGACCGCTTCCATTTTCAGAAGCACACAATCATTTTTGTCTTTTGCCCAGATTGGCAGCTCTGCTAGGTCAGGTTTGTTTACCCGACTCAAATTCCATTTGACTCTCCCTTGTTGGAAATGAAGGGATGAATTGATTTTTGTCAACAAATCAAGACCCAGTAGGGGTTATCCTACCGGTCCCACCTACACAGAGGTCGTGAGAGACACAGGTCCCAGTTCCAGCAGGAATGGCATGCTACCATGCATGCCTTGCTTTCGCTCTCTCATTTTGATGTGTGTTCCCTCCAGACAGCGATGAGGAGTGACTGTAGCCACACCCCCCCCCCCCCCGTATCAAGGAGGAACTCTATGTTTTGGCGTCCGTTCAAGGTGGTTGTTACATGCAGGCCTTCTGACTTTTGTAACATGGCAGCCTCGGATGCGGAGCGGAGGCATCTACTGATAATGGGGAGCCGTGTATAAAGTTGGAACAGCTGTTCTCCAACGGCCTCTGCTCCCACAAAAATGACAGCGCTCTCGTTTGTCATCCCGAGCTCTGAATGGGATCTGTGGAGCTCTGGCTTTCTCCTCTATTCTCCTGACCTTGATGGTGATTTAGTTAGTGTCACCGATCAACGGGTGTCTGGCCTGAGCCATGTTCACATCATCTACATCGCGTGGATGTTTTACACTAGCTGACCAGCGTTCAAGATTGCCATCTGCACCGACAGTAACACCCCTCGATCGTAGGGGGCGCAAGTTCGAAGCAGCTGGTGGTAGTGCATTCCCGATCCCTCCTCTCTCTCCTAAGCTTGTCCGGGGGAGCGGAAACTCGGGCTCCTCCTTTAACCTCTCGTCATCGCTGTCTTCATCTGACGGCATTGTCAGTCCCGTCCCCTGCAGTGGCCCGTCATTGACCTCGGCCCGTCATTGACGGATGTTCTATCTCCTCCTCTGACTCCTCCTCCCTAGCCTACTCTCCCTCTCTCGCTGGTAGTCAAGCGACTGGCTTACTGTAGTTTTTACACTGGTGTTTCTGAAGGGAGGGGCTGAGTCGGGACATGAGAGATAGAACGGCCCCAGCACTCTGCTGCTGGGTCACACACTGTCTGATTTTATCACAGTGACCTAACCAACAACGCTTCCCTAGAATATATATATATATCTAGGCCCAAACATACATACATACCCATATCACAAAAACATCCCGACCTCACAGGTCCTTTTTAAAGACAATTCGGTCCTGTGTCCCGCACAGGTTGTCCTTAAAGGCTAAAAGCACAACCATCCCCCGTCTTTCACGTGGACGGTATCCCCTGTTCTCTCACAGGCCCTCGTATTGCAGAATTCTACCTGTCTCCAGAGTCAACATAAAAGGGAATGCTTCCCAAGACAAAACAATGCACGCGCCTTGGCATTACAAACATAAGACATGTAGCTACATACGTTCACATCCATATCCAGCACTGGTTATTTTACGTGTTGAGAGACTACGTGTGGTATACTCTGTCGTGTCTGAGGACGTCTCGTTTCTTTCGGACTCTCTGGGCTCTACCAGGTGGACTGGCTGGCACTCTGAATCCTGCTGCTCAAACCTATCGAGTTGTCCAAAGACCCATGAAAGCAGCTGAAGTCTATGTGGAGCTCAGCAGATGGATGGAAGAGTTATTTTTCTAACGAATCCGCAGCAGGGCTTTTGGATCCCCAGAGAGACTTTGATGAGTTCTTCTTTAAACCTTGGACAACTTGTGCTGATGCACATTTTGTGTGAACTATTGATTCTCTACTTTATCCTGTACCTCTTCTGTTCTGCTCTATCTTTCTGCTGTTGTAATGCTCAAATTTCCCCTCCTGGGGATCGTTAAACTTAACTCAAGTTTTTTTTTAAAAAGCACATTTAAAAACAGCCGTGGTTGACCAAAGTTCTGTACAGTATAGGAACTAAACCAAACTAAATTAAAGTTCTACATCCTATCTCACCTTATGTTCTAAATTCTCGTCCCACTCTAGATTGAGAACGAGTGGTCAGGGTGGAGTGTTGCTTTCACACCTGTTCACCTGGCAGCACTTTGAGATGGTTCCCTCAAACAAAAAGGGGTTACAAATAAAATGGAAGGTGTGAGACAAGCAGGTCTGTCTCTAGTGAGTAGTCTAGTACCCATGGTTGATACTCTATTCCTTCTTTTTATTCATTATGGTTTCGGGTTGTCCGTACGTCCGTCCGATGTTTGTTAATGCAATATCTCGGGAACGCATTGACGGAATTTCTTCCTCTTTGGTAGAAATGTTCATTGGCACTCAAGGATGAACTGATTACATTGTGGGGGTCAAAGGTCAAGGGTCACTGACCTCACAAAAGGTGTTTTTGGCCTGCTGAACACGATATCTCAAGAACGGCTTGACAGAATTTGTACATATTTGGCTAAAATGTCCAGTTGGACTTGGAATTAGATTAATTGGATTAAATTTTGGTATTCAAATGTCACGGGTCAAGGTTACCATGACATCACAAAAGGCACTTTTTAACGCTAGCTAGCTAATGCTAATGCTAGCTAGCTAAGGCTAACGCTAGCTAGCTAACGCTAACTTTAGCTAGCTAGCATTAGTGTTAGCATTATAGTTAGCATTAGCGTTAGCTAGCATTAGCGTTTGGGTTAGGTTAGCAGTTAGTTAGGGTTAGGGTTTGTTTGGTTAACTGCAACTTGCATTGTTGGGCGGAGGCAACCGCCTATGCGGTTTTTCTAGTCTGTGATGTTTTCTTCTGGCAGCCAACCAGACCACAAACAACCTCAGCCAACATTTGACTGCCACTGTTCACACACACACACACACCCCTTGTGTGCCCACCAAAAACAAATTTGTCACCAAAGTTTGTCTAAGGCAGTAAGCTACTCTATGTAAAGACTGCCACTACATCATGCTGAATGCTGCCAGACTGTTTGCTTCCAGACAGTTCTCTCTATGCGGTTGAGTCACAGCTCTGGGGTTGAGGTGACATCTGCTGAACACGGTCGAGTGGCAGCTCTAGGGTTGAGGTGTTATCTGTTGTGCTCTGGTACAACAACAGCTCCAGCCTGTTCCCTTGTGTCAGGGCTGGGTTAGTTTGGGTTGGGCTGGGTTAGTTTGGGTTGGGCTGGGTTAGTTTGGGTTGGGCTGGGTTAGTTTGGGTTGGGCTGGGTTAGTTCCTGTAGTGATTATTCAGCTGCTTGGTACATTCCAGCATTCCACCTCTCCCGGCCTCCCAAGCTGATGACTAGAGGTGCTCTCTGGCTACCAGTGGTTTACACTGATCAGGACGTTGGCTTGAATCTCACCTAGGCTATCCTTTACTGGTTTCTGCACAGGTATTGGGCCTATTAGTGCTGGGTATTGACAAAGGACCTCACCATACGATTCATATCACAACACATGGGTCACGACATGATTGTATCACAATACATTGCGATACGATACAATACATATTGTGATACATTGCGATACATAATTTACTGAAAATGTTAAAATACAGCAGAAAATACAACTCCATCCCTGCTCCCTGGAGGTGATCCGGAGGGCAGAGGGAATGTAAGGACATTTTAAATCCATTTACAACATGAATAATGTATCTATGACTGAATATTATGTATCTACGACTGAATTCTATCCTCTATCTATTCCCTGCTTTGCTCTGTCTATTTTCCTTGTTTATGTATCGATAATGTACCACGGAAAATCGATAGTATCAATCGACAGTATCGCGGGAAAACATATTGTGATGTATTGCTGTATGAATTTCATTGTACAACCAGCCCTAGAGCCTGTGTGTACAGGTCGGAGATGAACAGACACTGGGTCATTATTACAAGATGTAGACGAAAGGTCAAATTTCAGCCCCTCCCTCCCTAGCAGACTGTTGTGATTAGTCATTGTCATGTAGAAACAACCATCGGTGGTCCGCAGAGCGCCATCACGTGAGCCATAGAGTCAATGGCAGCCTACTGCCAAATGGTTAGAAAAAAATAAAATAAAGGTTGGTCATTTACTCAGCTAGTTATTTTTATATCTAAATATACTCAAGGCTTCATATAAAACTTAAATGCATTATCTCCATGACCAGTTACGTTTGAATATCACCACGCCAATCACATCAGTTGGTGTTGAGCCAAATGTGTTGAGTTAACGTACTGTAGCTAGCAAACGTTCCCTCAGATGCAAACTGTTTTTTTTCCTCGTGTATTTGGGGAGGTGGTCCTCAGAACTTTTTTAACAATCAAAAGTGGGCGTTTAGTTACAAAAGGTTTTAAACCCTGGTCTAGGTTTTAAACCCTGGTCTAGGTTTTAAACCCTGGTCTAGGTTTTAAACCCTGGTCTAGGTTTTAAACCCTGCTCCGTAAAACATGCTCCATAAGCCTTCTCATGTCCGCCCTCACCGGGAGGCAATGGCATCGGGGCGGAGGGTGGGGGCGTTTTTCCACCAGCAGAACCTGTTTTTTATTGGTTTGAGCAACATGGTGTTCCTGTCCCATAATCCCCCCCACGCTGGTAGTTCTCCTGGGAAGATGGCGGACGACGCCCGTCTTCAAATTTGAGGTTTCAAACAGACGGTGCTCAGGGGGGGACTCTGCCGAGTCACGGCCGCCCGCTTGACCTGCGGACCCCCCCCGCGTGACCCTCGTAACCATGGTTACCATCAGCCGTCTCACGATGAGGGCGGGCTGTAACCATGGAGGAGCGCCATGTTCCTTTCTTACCGCCTGCCCGTAGACTGGGGCGATAGGGTGTGTATCGATCGTAAACAAAAGCGTTCGGACCTATCGTGGGCAGTGAAAATGAATGAACATGACTACACCGATTCCTTTGAAGGTAATAACAATGTAATAACCCTTCCCACAGCCCACACGCCTGACAACAGCTTCCTGGGCTTCGTGGTGGAGCAGCACCTCAACGCCAGCGACATCCGACACATCGATGACATCAAGAGGCAGAACCAGTCGCTGGTCTACGGGAAGGTCGACAACTTCTGGAAGGTACCGTACACTCCCCTCACCTCCCAGTGGGACGTCGGGAGAACCTTTTTTTGTCTTTCTTTTGATTTATTGTCTGTACCGGTTTAATGCGGTTTAGATAAGCCACGGCGTTGGCTGCGTGCGGCCTCCGCCTGGGTGGGGAGGGGCCTTTGGGAGTTTACAGGTAGAACAGGACAAAGACATGCTGCTCAGTTGTACAGGGGAAATCCCAGGATGCATCTCACAGTTCACCCAGATCCGCACTGCTGACACACCTGCGGCAGAACCTCCAGCTTTAGGAGGTCTGATACAGCGCAGCTCAGCACTCCTCCTCTCCCCCTCCTCCTCTCCACCTCTCCTCTCTCCCCCTCTCCTCTCTCCACCTCTCTCCCCCTCTCCTCTCCACCTCTCCTCTCTCCCCCTCTCCTCTCTCCACCTCTCTCCCCCTCTCCTCTCCCCCTCCTCCTCTCCACCTCTCCTCTCTCCACCTCTCCTCTCTCCACCTCTCTCCCCCTCCTCCTCTCCACCTCTCCTCTCTCCCCCTCTCCTCTCTCCACCTCTCTCCCCCTCCTCCTCTCTCCACCTCTCCTCTCTCCCCCTCTCCTCTCTCCACCTCTCTCCCCCTCCTCCTCTCTCCCCCTCTCCTCTCTCCACCTCCTCCTCCTCTCCACCTCTCCTCTCTCCCCCTCCTCCTCTCCACCTCTCCTCTCTCCCCCTCTCCTCTCTCCACCTCTCTCCCCCTCCTCCTCTCCACCTCTCCTCTCTCCACCTCTCCTCTCTCCACCTCTCTCCCCCTCCTCCTCTCCACCTCTCCTCTCTCCCCCTCTCCACCTCTCTCCCCCTCCTCCTCTCCACCTCTCCTCTCTCCCCCTCTCCTCTCTCCACCTCTCTCCCCCTCCTCCTCTCCACCTCTCCTCTCTCCCCCTCTCCTCTCTCCCCCTCTCTCCACCTCTCCTCTCTCCCCCTCTCCTCTCTCCACCTCTCTCCCCCTCTCCTCTCTCCACCTCTCCTCTCTCCCCCTCTCCTCTCTCCACCTCTCTCCCCCTCCTCCTCTCCACCTCTCCTCTCTCCCCCTCTCCTCTCTCCACCTCTCTCCCCCTCTCCTCTCTCCACCTCTCCTCTCTCCCCCTCTCCTCTCTCCACCTCTCTCCCCCTCCTCCTCTCTCCACCTCTCCTCTCTCCCCCCTCTCCTCTCTCCACCTCTCTCCCCCTCCTCCTCTCTCCCCCTCTCCTCTCTCCCCCTCCTCCTCTCCACCTCTCCTCTCTCCCCCTCCTCCTCTCTCCACCTCTCCTCTCTCCCCCTCTCCTCTCTCCACCTCTCCTCTCTCCCCCTCTCCTCTCTCCACCTCTCTCCCCCTCCTCCTCTCCACCTCTCCTCTCTCCACCTCTCCTCTCTCCACCTCTCTCCTCCTCTCCTCTCTCCACCTCTCTCCCCCTCTCCTCTCTCCACCTCTCTCCCCCTCCTCCTCTCCACCTCTCCTCTCTCCCCCTCTCCTCTCTCCACCTCTCTCCACCTCTCCTCTCTCCCCCTCTCCTCTCTCCCCCTCTCCTCTCTCCACCTCTCCTCTCTCCCCCTCTCCTCTCTCCCCCTCTCCTCTCCACCTCTCCTCTCTCCCCCTCTCCTCTCTCCACCTCTCTCCCCCTCTCCTCTCTCCACCTCTCTCCACCTCTCCTCTCTCCCCCTCTCCTCTCTACACCTCTCTCCCCCTCTCCTCTCTCCACCTCTCTCCCCCTCTCCTCTCTCCCCCTCTCCTCTCTCCACCTCTCCTCTCTCCCCCTCTCCTCTCTCCACCACTCCTCTCTCCCCCTCTCCTCTCTCCACCTCTCCTCTCTCCACCTCTCTCCCCCTCCTCCTCTCCCCCTCTCCTCTCTCCCCCTCTCCTCTCTCCACCTCTCTCCCCCTCCTCCTCTCTCCACCTCTCCTCTCTCCCCCTCTCCTCTCTCCACCTCTCTCCCCCTCCTCCTCTCCACCTCTCCTCTCTCCCCCTCTCCTCTCTCCACCTCTCCTCTCTCCACCTCTCTCCCCCTCTCCTCTCCCCCTCCTCCTCTCTCCCCCTCTCCTCTCTCCCCCTCTCCTCTCCCCCTCCTCCTCTCCACCTCTCCTCTCTCCCCTCTCCTCTCTCCACCTCTCTCCCCCTCCTCCTCTCTCCACCTCTCCTCTCTCCCCCTCTCCTCTCTCCACCTCTCTCCCCCTCCTCCTCTCCACCTCTCCTCTCTCCACCTCTCTCCCCCTCCTCCTCTCTCCACCTCTCTCCCCCTCCTCCTCTCTCCACCTCTCCTCTCTCCCCCTCCTCCTCTCCACCTCTCCTCTCCCCCCCTCTCCTCTCTCCCCCTCCTCCTCTCTCCCCCTCCTCCTCTCCACCTCTCTTCTCTCCACCTCTCCTCTCTCCACCTCTCTCCCCCTCTCCTCTCCCCCTCCTCCTCTCCACCTCTCCTCTCTCCCCCTCTCCTCTCTCCACCTCTCTCCCCCTCCTCCTCTCCACCTCTCCTCTCTCCCCCTCTCCTCTCTCCACCTCCTCCTCTCTCCCCCTCCTCCTCTCCACCTCTCCTCTCTCCCCCTCTCCTCTCTCCACCTCTCTCCACCTCTCCTCTCTCCCCCTCTCCTCTCTCCACCTCTCCTCTCTCCACCTCTCTCCCCCTCCTCTCCACCTCTCCTCTCTCCACCTCTCTCCCCCTCCTCCTCTCCTCTCTCCACCTCTCCTCTCTCCCCCTCTCCTCTCTCCACCTCTCTCCCCCTCCTCCTCTCCACCTCTCCTCTCTCCCCCTCTCCTCTCTCCACCTCTCTCCCCCTCCTCCTCTCTCCACCTCTCCTCTCTCCCCTTCTCCTCTCTCCACCTCTCTCCCCCTCCTCCTCTCCACCTCTCCTCTCTCCCCCTCTCCTCTCTCCACCTCTCCTCTCTCCCCCTCCTCCTCTCCGCCACTCCTCTTCTCCTCCTCTCCTCTTCTCCCCCCTCCCTCTCTGCAGCAGAGTGATAATATATTCTGTTTCCTGCTCGTGCGATCGTGCAGAGCCAGAGGCACCGTTGTGGGATTGTCTCAGACATGATGAGGAACAGCTTAGCGATTAGAACGACACTCGCCGCTCGCGTGCGTATCTGCTCATTCGCCCCCCCGTCTCGTCTGAATGTGGCGAGGAGAACATCCAGTCGTTTCACTAGAATTCCGGAGGCAGCATGCCTCGAGCGAACAGAATCTGTGGCGACGTGACCCAGCAGGCGCCTGGTCGCAGACGCCAGCACCTAATCCCAGTCGGAGCGACCGGCTTGCGTTGTGTGTGGCTGGCCGTCTCTCCAACGTCAGCTGTTCAGGGCGCGCTCTGTCTGTGAGCTCCGCCAGTGTCCGCTGGATAAACATTAGGTGCTAATCAGACTCCCCGCTGTGTTCATTACCACACGCTTTTGATCAAGCCGCCATTTTGGTTGGTTCAGACAAAGCGGCTGAGCGGCACATCCAGAATCCCAGCGTCGTGATTGGTCGGTCGCGTGCTCTCCCAGAGGCTGAAATCAAGAGCGGTGGACGGCGGATCGCGGAGGGGAACCATCTGTCCGGGCGCGGCGTTCGCTTCACATGGCGTCACCGCGCGCCCCTAACGAGGGGTGGCCGCTGTTGTTGGTGCCCGCCCCCTCCGCCATCGCGTGCCGTGTTTATCGAGAGACGTCATGCAGAGAGAGAGCGCAGTTCTTCTCAATGACTGAGATCTCGTGAAGCGAAACCCGCGGCGATCTGGCCGCTCGCCTGTGATGATGATTGAACGCCAACATCGGTTTAGAAAAACGCACCGTTGGCGTCTGTACAGCAGCGGTTGCTATGGAGGGTTAAGGTGCATTGTGGGCCGTGTTGACTCGAGCCCCTCTCTCTCAAGGAGCAGTTTCCATGGCGACCGGCCGGCACGCCAGTTTGTTGGGTTGTTTTTCTAAGGGGGGGGGGTTCTGGCGCCGTCTGTCTCGCCATGCTGTCCGACACTGCAGCAGCGTTGATCAGGCTGTCTTGGCAAGCGTTCGGGCGCCGGGAGAACACAGGAGTGACGGAGAGGGTGACAGGCAGGGTCCCCGGAAGGGATGGAGGGAGAGAGAAGTGGGGAGAAAGAGAGAGAGAGGGAGAGAGACGGAGAGAGAGGGGGGGGAGAGAGAGCTAGAAGCCCTGTTGTCAGATCAGAGGTCAAGGATGCCAGGTCAAGGACGCTAATACCGTCTGACAGTCAGACACACACACACACACACACACAGATGCACACACACACACACACTCAGACACGCGCACACACACACACATACACGCGCACACACACAGATGCGCGCACTCATTCGCACACTCACTCGCACACACCATCTGACAACACCCACAGTCCTTCACACACACACAAACACACACACACACACACACACACACACACACACACACCCTAACACACACACACACACACTCCATCTGACAGCACAAAGACCGATCAGTATATATTAGAGATGCGCAGATGGAGTTTGAGCGCGCCCGAATCCGCGTGCACTCATCAATCATCCACCCGCCACCCACCCGACGTCATTATCTTCTAATATGTAGAGACCCGCCCCCAACCCATTTACATTTAAATTATGTCCAGCCGTTCCTGCTCATTCGCTTTTCATATAGGAGCATTTTCTTGACTTAAACAATTTAAAGATTATAGACTCGTTTTCACAAGATCTCGGTTGACGAAGTGGTCGAGGGTATTTCAGTGAGCTGCTGGCAGGTCTTGCGCTTTCTCACAGTTTTTATAATATAATATATATAATTATAGTAGTTATTAAATATGAATACAACTGACAAATCCACCCGAAATGAATCACAATGTTGATTTTTATTGGCCCACCCACCCGCGGATGCGGATATCGCATAGACATTCGCATCTCTAGTATATATACACCAGCCCAGACACATCTCACTGAGAGACACACACACACACGCATGGTAATGTTAGCGTAGCAGCAGGGTGGGGGTGCAGTGTTAATTGGACCTGACATGTGGAGTCCCTGGCACATAGGATCTGTGCTACAGGAGGTCGTGGTGGGGGTCCGCTGATGTGACGTGGTGGGGGTCCGCTGATGTGACGTGGTGGGGGTCCGCTGATGTGACGTGGTGGGGGTCCGCTGATGTGACGCGGTGGGGGTCCGCTGATGTGACGTGGTGGGGGTCCGCTGATGTGACGCGGTGGGGGCCAGAACAGCAGTCATGACACAATCCCTGATTGGCACAGTCAAAACGTAATCGGAGAGAAATAGTTTGAGACGGGGAGGTCCAGACTGAGACAACGGAGACAAACTGAATGTGAGCTGGCGAGATCTGGATGGTCTCACGAGGCTAAGACACACCCCCCTCCTCTCCTCCCTTCTCTCTTCTGCTCCTTGCCTCTCCTCCTCTCCTCTCCCCTTTCCTCCTCTCCTCTGCTTCTCGCCTCTCCTCCTCTCCTCTCCCCTTTCCTCCTCTCCTCTGCTCCTCGCCTCTCCTCCTCTCTTCTCCTCGCCTCTCCTCTCTCCTCCTCTCCTCTCTTCCTCTCCTTACCCCTCTCCTCCTCTCCTCTTTCCTCCTCTCCTCTCTTCTCCTCGCCTCTCCTCTCTCCTCTTCTCCTCTTCTCCTCTCCTGAACTCACATATAATAATAATAATAATAACTAGAAAGTACATTTCCTGTAGAAAATGTGAGGTGGGCTAGCTGCTGCAGCTGTATGTAACAGCTACTGCTAGTACTACTACAGACCGGGCAATCTCCATGCACCCACCGGCGAAGACCGTGCGTCTCTAGCCCACTCGGGCTGAATTGTGGGGGTCCGTGGCGTGGTGGCGAGACTCCGCCCCCTCAGGTCAGAGCCGGTTCGGAGACGGTGTAAACCTCTCTGGCCACCTACCTGTCCGCACCGCTGAAGACCATGTGTCTCTAGCCCACTCAGGGGCGGAGTTGTGGGGCCTGTGGCGTGGATAGTAGCGTGGTGGCGAGACTCCGCCCCCTCGGATCACAGTGGGTCGAGGGCAGTGCAGTGACCTCCGGGCAATCTCCATGCACCCACCGGCGAAGACCGTGCGTCTCTAGCTCACTCAAAGGCTGAATTGAGGGGTCCGTGGCGTGGTTAGTGGCGTGATGACGAAACTCTGCCCCCTCATTTCATAGCAGGTGGGGAACAGTGTACCCCTCTCCGGGCCACCCACCTGCCCTCACCAGTGAAGACTGTGTGTGGTGAGACTCATCCCCAGATTGTTTAGAATACTAATGTGTGTGCGTGTGTGTGTGTGTGTGTGTGTGTGTGTGTGTGTGTGTGTGTGCGCGTGCGGGGTGGCTGGTTTCTTCCTAAAGTCTACAATCATCTCCACTGTTTTGAGAGCCTTGAGCTCCAGATTGTTTAGAGTTACATCTAATCTGTATCATTCATCTGAACAGTGGCGGCTGGTGCAAAAAATAATAGGTGGGGCTGAAAGTTTGGAAACCAAACCCCAGTAGGGGGGCAAATTTGCAACTTATGTTGAATGTTATTGAACAAGCTTTTTGACTAGAATGACTATGAATAACAAACCTGACAAAACAAGTTTCTGAAGTCAGACTGCACGTAACTCAAATACTTTTAAAACAAGCCTTACCACTAATTAAACGGATGTCACTTGGAAAACTGTTCCATGCCATCACAGCCCTGTAATAATAGTGTTTTTCAGAGTTTGTTCTAGGTAGTCATCTGCCCTCTGCTGGCCGCTCTGGTAGCATGCGTGTGTATTTGAACAATACAGTATTTTATTGTCTTAAACGTGAATTCAGGTGTCTGGGTGTGAATGACCTTATGAAAGAAAACAAGCAAATTGTCTGCCAACCTTTTCTCCACACAGTCATTTTAGTTTCACATGCATTTCAGCCACATTAGCCCCAGATGAGCAGCACAGTCGAGGCTTTTAGAGGCAGATGACCGCCACACCCTGAGCAATAATCCAGATGACAGAGAACCAATGAGCAAACAATTTGATTTAGCAAAGATGATATTGATATTGTTTGTAGAAGACCGCAGCTACTGCTACACCCATTCTACAAACAATATCAATATGGTCGGACCAAGACAGAGTACTTTCAAGCCAGAGTCCCAATAGCTTGATTTTCTTTACTTGTTGAATGACTTCACCCTCAATGACAAGACTTAGGATCTTGGGCTAGCTTATGCTTGGAGCCAAATATCATGGTAACCTTTTTTGATGTGTTCAGCACAAGTTTATTTACCTTAATCCTATTGTATATGATGCTAAGCTCCTTAGTCAAAACCTGGTTGAGCTCAAAACATGTGGGAGTGGCATAATGAAGAGTAGAATCTTCCGGCTACATCGTCAGGGATGCTTCCCTAATAGCAGATGGAAAATCATTAGTGAATATGGAATAAAGGAGCGGGCCAAGGCAGCTGCCCTGTGGAACACCGCAGTTTAAATCTACTGTTTGATAGAGTGAAATAATAGCATCTCTGTGACCTGGACGACAGGTAGCTCTATTTCCACATACATGAAAATGTAATTCTGTGTACTACCCTGTTCTTTAAGAAAAAATCATCCCCTACAGTATTTAAGTTATGGTGCTGAGGTGTGGTGAAACACCAACAATTTGTATCTAACATTATTTCATTAAAGAGGGCATATGACTTTGGCATAGGAGCCTGGTGAGGAGAGGCTTGGGGCAGTCTGGTGATGGAGAGAGCCTGGGACAGAGGCTGGTGAGGAGAGGCTTGGGGCAGTCTGGTGAGGAGAGGCTTGGGGCAGTCTGGTGATGGAGAGGCTTGGGGCAGTCTGGTGAGGAGAGGCTTGGGGCAGTCTGGTGATGGAGAGAGCCTGGGACAGAGGCTGGTGATGGAGAGAGCCTGGGACAGAGGCTGGTGAGGAGAGGCTTGGGGCAGTCTGGTGATGGAGAGAGCCTGGGACAGAGGCTGGTGATGGAGAGGCTTGGGGCAGTCTGGTGATGGAGAGAGCCTGGGACAGAGGCTGGTGAGGAGAGGCGTGGGGCAGTCTGGTGATGGAGAGAGCCTGGGACAGAGGCTGGTGAGGAGAGGCTTGGGGCAGTCTGGTGATGGAGAGAGCCTGGGACAGAGGCTGGTGGCTGTAGACTTTGCAGGATTGCCTGTGAATGACAAAATGGCAAAGCAGCACACCGCTCTGTCAAACTAGTGTAGAGTAACGTCAGTCTAGTTTGCTGATTAGTTAGCTAGCATCCAAACATTTTAAAAATTGTCGGTCATTTTAGAAAGCCAGTTGCTATTAATGCTAGTGAATCCTATCATGTTAGGTTATTGGAGCTAACTTTATAGCAGAGTACAGCACTGTATGTGCTGCACTAGCTAGCTAACATAGCTAGCTAGCTAGCTAACTACTACTAGCTAGCACTGTCTAAGGCCCAATCCCAATACCCCCCCTTAGTCTTAGCCCTTGGCCGTACCCCTACATTTTGCGCGTTCACGCGTAGGGTAGTGTGTCCCATTCCCATGGATGTATTAATAGAACTGGATACAGCCACTCCATTCACTGACCGCTATCAACAATGAAGCCCTATTGAACCGCGCCATCTTGGCAAATTTGTAGTCATTTGACTACTTGCGCAGTTGTGCTTTTCTGGCCTTCCGGTGACTTTTGTACTTGCGCAGTTGAGCTTTTCTGTCCGACGCGCGTCCACGAAAAAGTTCACCTTTATGTGAAATGTAGACGCACGTTCCCGGCTCTCCCCGCTTTGATTTAGCAATGAATACCGGCTTGCATATTAACCTGTTTTTGTCAAATATATCCATTGGAGACATTATTTTTTCATCCAGGCATCTTAGTTTTAACAGTTTAAATATAACTGAACATGTTTTGTTTGCTAGTAGATGGTATTCATTCCGTTCGCGATAACGTTATTGCAGCCAGGCTAAATTCCTCCAGGGAGCCAGTGACCGGCGAGTTGAAGAGCTTCACTCCCCGCCAGCAGGAGCTTTGGCCGCTGCTACCGCATCTCGGATAACCGGCTGAGTTCGTGGCTGCTATTTAAACTAAGATGCCTGGATGAAAAAATAATTTCTCCAATGGATATATTTGACAAAAACAGTTTAATATGCAAGCCGGTTTTCATTGCTAAATCAAAGCCGGGAGAGCCGGGAACGTGCGTCTACATTTCACATAAAGGTGAACTTTTTCGTGGACGCGCGTCGGACAGAAAAGCTCAACTGCGCAAGTACAAAAGTCACCGGATATAGCCAAATGACTACAAATCTAGCCAAGATGGCGCGGTTCAATAGGCCTTCACTTTAGATTTCGAATCCTGGGGGCTTGCCCATTCCTTTTAGCTTCTAGGACTAGGGAGCATATCGAGGGCTAGTGGACGTTCAAACAGCCCTCCAAAACGAGAGTTTTCAGATGCTGACTTGAAACCGAGGGGTGATGAAAATTCACACAATGCTTTGCGAACCGAAGCAGTGATATGAAACATGGCTGCCAGTGCCGTGAAAAACCATGGTGAAAAAGCCCAATATCTTCGCAAATAATCATTCAAAAATGTTAAAATCCATGGAAAAGCTTAGTTTAACGTAGATGCAAAGGAACATGTCATTGGATCGTTATGACACGCATTTCTGAAGAAAAAAAACGCTATTCGCTGTACGATGTCAACGGCATTTCATTACGTTTTGATGTGGATCCAGTAAGTTACTTGTAGGCTACGGTGCAATGTTGAATCTAATCGAATCAATATAACGTTGTGGAAACAACGATTTTTGAGTGACAGTTGATTCCATGTCCAGTGTATGAAGTCCGAAAAATAATCCAGTAGGCTAGCATCTTTCTGCTCTTCCCTGCTCATCTAATATCAGTGCATTTTTATGGGCAGGACTAACGTTAACAGCCGATGTGTAAACATGCTTCCTCGATGTACAAGTGATTAATCTGTTTTGTTTCGTCCTGGAATTTGGTCAGATGTGTCACTATAATAATAGTAATCCTACTGTAACATCCCAGGGACTAAGGCAACTAATAAAATTCTGATTGAAGACGTAGAGAGTGGTGTCCCATTTCTTAGGTAAAGATTTCAACCCCTATCCCTTGTGGCTCCGTTCTGAAGGGCCACTACCCAGTCGAGGGCTCTCCAAAACTAGGGGCTAGGGCTAAGGGGGGGTATTGGGATTGTTAGCTAGCAAACGTCACCTTCTTGCTAGCCATCTATTTATTAAGGATGGAGATCATAGCTAACAAAAAACCTTCCCATCTTTATGGCAATTACAACTAATCGTATACTAGCTAACGTGTTGCACTAACACAGCATAGCTAATGTTACTAGCTACCACTTGTTAACTAACGTGAGCAAGCATCACCTGCTCATCCATTTATCAGACATGGAGATCATAATAAAGAACCTTACAGTTTTTATGACAATAAGCTACACTAATCTTAGAAAATGTAGCTAACTAACACATTATTTTACAACAAGTACTATTTCATCATCATTGCTAAATAGTGAGACGGCATCAAGCAGCCTCAATTTACTGTGTTTGAGGGCGCAACGAGACAACGCAGTCCAGCTTGGGGAAATATTATTTCTTGAACGCTAATTGACTAGGGGTGATAATATCTTCAGCCCCATGAGATATTTTTGATTGGCTAAGGGTTACTATCCCGTTGTTATGTTCTCGCTTTGTTGAATGCACTGGAAAGGGCTGAAAATCTATCACCCCTGGGCTATACTGTAGGTCTCATTCACAGAAGAGAGATATAAACAAACGTAATGGTTTATATTTTATATATTACACGGTATTGCACTTTTTAAACCACCAGACCATAACTTTGATTTTAAATGAGTAATTATTATGTATACATATTAAAAATAATAATAATAATAAAAACTTTCACTTTTCACCACTGCGGCGCCCCACTGCATCTGAAGGTAGGAATATAATCCTACAGTAGTCATAAAGGGTGTCTGTACCTTTAAGAGAGGCTGCGCATGCATCCAAGTTCAAATCACAACTGACACTCTGAACATTCCATCTATTGTTTGTATGGGAAAGCATGACCAGCTTCAGACAGCTCCAGCTCAAAAAGTGTAAATGTCACAGCTTAGATATTTACATCATAGGAATCCTGGGAACCAGCTGAACATCTTAAGATATGTCCATTTAGCTTGACAACTGTAGGAGTGGTAACAGGTTAGAAAACAGGTATAAATTCAGAATTAGCAGCTCAAAAGCTAGAGTGGAGCACCATTAGTTTGAATGGTGAGTATGGTGGTCAAACAAATGGTCATAACGCAAAAACTATAAATTGCACAGCTTAGATAATTACATTGTATGAATCTGCACAATTGTGTGAACATATGTGTATGAGCTGTTAAAACTGTAGGAGTGCCAGCAAGTACAAAAATTACTATTAAAAGTGAAATTACTAAAAAAAAAAAAAAAAAAAAATCTGAATACATCCAGGAAACAGCTAAACATCATGAACATTTTAAAGTTTGAATGAAGTTTCTAGCACAAAGTATGAAGAAGTAGTTAAGGGCCTCTTAAAGCTCTCTCCAGTGAACTGTCACCATAGCAACCACAGCACAGCAGCACAGCTCTACAGCACCAAAGCACAGAACACACAGAATTCACTGACTCACTCGCCATACGTTTCAATGGGGAGCGCAGTTGCCAAACAAATCGTCACAGCGAAAACTATGTCACACAGCTTAGATACTTACATTGTACGAATCAGCACAGTTGTGTGAACATTTCGATATATAATGTGTATGAGCTGTTAAAACTGTAGGCATAGCGACAAGTTAGAAAAAGAGTAAAAATACAAAATTGGCAGCTCAAAATCTAGTGTCGCCATACGTTTCAATGTGGTGCGCAGTTGCCGAACAAATCGTCACACAGCTTAGATACTGACATTGTATGAATCAGCACAGTCCTGTGAACATTTTAATATATACCTGTAATATGTGTGAGCGTTCAAAACTGTAGGAGTGCCAGCAGTTTACAAAATGTGTGAATATTTTCAAAGCAACTGCTGCCACCACTCTAAAAACAAAGTTTCTAAACATTCCAAAAGCAGTTTCAAGCAGTTTCAATGGGACAAAAAATAGTTTTAAAAGTTAAATTTATAAAAAATGGATCTGGGAAAGAGCTAAACATCATGAACATTTTTCAGTTTGAATGAAGTTTCTAGCACAAAGTATGAAAAAGTAGTTGAGGTTCAAAAAAACGGAGAATAATAATAAGTAAGAAAGAAATAGTGGGAATATCAAAAGTTGGGCTAGCTTTACAAGCTAGCTCACCTAATAATAATAACTTAAATTCATATAGCGCCTTTCATGAAACCCAAGGTCGCTTTACATCAGAGCAATAAACAGACAAGAGACAACAACAAGAACAAACACCAACAACAACAACAACAACAACCAATCTAGCTACCAAAGGCCTGGGTGAACAAGTGTCTTTTTAGTGCAGACTTGAAGCTGTCCAGGGTTGGGGCCTGGTGAAGCTGTCCAGGGTTGGGGCCTGGTGAAGCTGTCCAGGGTTGGGGCCTGGTGAAGCTGTCCAGGGTTGGGGCCTGGTGAAGCTGTCCAGGGTTGGGGCCTGGTGAAGCTGTCCAGGGTTGGGGCCTGGTGAAGCTGTCCAGGGTCGGGGCCTGGTGAAGCTGTCCAGGGTCGGGGCCTGGTGAAGCTGTCCAGGGTCGGGGCCTGGTGAAGCTGTCCAGGGTTGGGGCCTGGTGAAGCTGTCCAGGGAGGGACGGTGAGGACACCCAAGTTGGCGGACCACAGATTCCGTGAGGGAGTGTAATGATGGAGGAGGTCAGTAAGGTATTGTGGGGCGAGGTCGTGGTGAGCTTTATAGGTGAGGAGGAGTCGTTTATAGATGATGCGGTATTCGACTGGAAGCCAGTGTAGGTGTTCCAGGCGAGGGGTGATGTGCTGCCATATGAGGGTTGATGAACCAGCCTGGATCTGCGTCTGTCTGTGGAGCTCGCCACGCAGCCCCCCGGGTTTGTTTGTGAGTGTGTGTGTATGTGTGAGCGTGTGTGTGTGTTTGCGTGTGTGTGTACTGGTGGTGCATGGCTGAGTGATTGCATACAAATCGCATGCATGTCGCACTTACACCTTCCTGTCTCCATAGCCACCAACCGTAACCCCCCCCTCCTCCCCTCCACACACACACACTCTCTCCCCAGCTCCTCCTCCCAGGAGTGAAAGGATTAGAGAGTAGAGATTTTGCTGGCTAATTGCGGCGCCGCGTCTCCAAGGCTCCTCTTTCAGCGAGTCTATCTGATAAGGGCGTGGCCCCTGGGGGCCCGGGCGACGGGCGCTCGTAAGACACACTCAGAGGAACACACTGACGGGGGCAGCTCTTTGTTCTTCCCCAACCTCCGCTATCAAAGGATGCCTTCATGTTGGGGGGGGGGGGGGGGGGGGAGTGGTGGTGGGGGGTTACCGGGCTGCATTTCAGAGCAAGGCCGCTGCCCACTCTGTGTGTGTAGGAGAGAGTGTGTAGACAGCTCTTAACCGGAAGGCTATCATTACGGAGTTGAGTTGTCAGAGCAGAGCAGAGGTGAAACGTCTAGCTCTCATCTGAAAGGTGTAATCTGACACCCGAGGATGTTGACAGGATCTTAATAATTGGAATGAATGATTTGGACTCAGAAGACATTAGGCCTTATTCCAGTGTGGATGGTGATGGCGGTAGTGTTCGTCTGAATGCTAGTTGTCGTGTTGACGTCGTCACGCTGCAGTGTGTGTGTGTGTGTGACTGTAATCAAAAGGTTTACCTCTAACGGCATCTTGTTTCATTGTCGCTGCCGCAACGCCCAAATCCTCCCTCTCCTCTCCTCTCTCTCCGTCCTCTCCCTCCATCCATCCCTGTCGTTCCCCGAGTCATCTCTCAGAGGGGTGTTTATCCTCTCCGCCGCCATGGCGACGTGTCTCCGCCCACTCGGCAGCGGCGTTTATCTCTAGCGTTTATCTAGCTTCGGGCGACTAATTCAGGTCCGTGAGACGCGGCGGCCGGCGTCTCCCTCGGTGAGAGCAGAGCGCTCTTCCTCCCGGTCGGAGAGGCGTAGTGGTGATTACCGGTCCGGCGCCCTCACGTGTAAATCTGTTGGGAGCGTGGCGTTGTTTTAAGGTCGTGTGACATCAGAGAAGAACGACAGTAACGCCAGACCCCAGTCCTCCGCAACCGACCTTCTGATCCTGTCAGAGGATTCCGCGTACACACACACACACACACACACACACACACACACAATACAGTACACACACCTCAGTCAGATGGTCAGGCAGAGGGTGCCATAATGATAAAACCATAAAAACCGTTGTACTGTACGGAGAACCTCGATTGACCTGTATACTCTGTACGTACGTGTGTGTGTGTGTGCGTGTGTGTGTGTGTGTGCGTGTGTGTTCAGGATAAGAAGAAGTACCTGGACATCATACACACCTACACGGAGGTGCACGGCACCGTCCACGGCAGCAGCCCCGTGCACCTGCCCAGCTACGTCAGGAACCACGGCATCCTGAGCGGGCGGGACCTGCAGTTCCTCCTCCGAGAGACCAAGGTAGAGACGCCGGCCTCCTCCCCATCTCTCTCCTCCTCCCCTCTACCCCTCCTCTACTCTCCCCATCTCTCTCCTCCCCTCTACCCCTCCCTCCTCTCCTCCTTTCTCCTCCCCTCTACCCCTCCTCTACTCTCCTCACCTCCTCTCTCCTCCCCTCTACCCCTCCTCTACTCTCCTCACCTCCTCTCTCCTCCCCTCTACCCCTCCTCTACTCTCCTCTCCTCCTCCCCTCTACCCCTCCTCTCCTCTCCTCCTCTCTCCTCCCCTCTACCCCTCCTCTACTCCCCTCTACCCCTCCTCTACTCCCCTCTACCCCTCCTCTACTCTCCTCACCTCCTCTCTCCTCACCTCCTCTCTCCTCCCCTCTACCCCTCCTCTACTCCCCTCTACCCCTCCTCTACTCTCCTCACCTCCTCTCTCCTCCCCTCTACCCCTCCTCTACTCTCCTCTCCTCCTCTCTCCTCCCCTCTACCCCTCCTCTACTCTCCTCTCCTCCTCTCTCCTCCCCTCTACCCCTCCTCTACTCTCCTCACCTCCTCTCTCCTCCCCTCTACCCCTCCTCTACTCTCCTCACCTCCTCTCTCCTCCCCTCTACCCCTCCTCTACTCTCCTCACCTCCTCTCTCCTCCCCTCTACCCCTCCTCTACTCTCCTCACCTCCTCTCTCCTCCCCACTACCCTACCTCTACTCTCCTCACCTCCTCTCTCCTCCCCTCTACCCCTCCTCTACTCTCCTCACCTTCTCTCTCCTCCCCTCTACCCCTCCTCTACTCTCCTCACCTCCTCTCTCCTCCCCTCTACCCCTCCCTCCTCTCCTCTCCTCCTCCCCTCTACCCCTCCTCTACTCTCCTCTCCTCCTCCCCTCTACCCCTCCTCTACTCTCCTCTCCTCCTCCCCTCTACCCCTCCTCTACTCTCCTTACCTCCTCTCTCCTCCCCTCTACCCCTCCTCTACTCTCCTCACCTCCTCTCTCCTCCCCTCTACCCCTCCTCTACTCTCCTCACCTCCTCTCTCCTCCCCTCTACCCCTCCTCTACTCTCCTCACCTCCTCTCTCCTCCCCTCTACCCCTCCTCTACTCTCCTCACCTCCTCTCTCCTCCCCTCTACCCCTCCTCTACTCTCCTCACCTCCTCTCTCCTCCCCTCTACCCCTCCTCTACTCTCCTCACCTCCTCTCTCCTCCCCTCTACCCTACCTCTACTCTCCTCACCTCCTCTCTCCTCCCCTCTACCCCTCCCCTCCTCTCCTCCTCTCTCCTCCCCTCTACCCCTCCTCTACTCTCCTCACCTCCTCTCTCCTCCCCTCTACCCCTCCTCTACTCTCCTCACCTCCTCTCTCCTCCCCTCTACCCCTCCTCTACTCTCCTCACCTCCTCTCTCCTCCCCTCTACCACTCCTCTACTCTCCTCACCTCCTCTCTCCTCCCCTCTACCCCTCCCTCCTCTCCTCACCTCCTCTCTCCTCCCCTCTACCCCTCCTCTACTCTCCTCACCTCCTCTCTCCTCCCCACTACCCTACCTCTACTCTCCTCACCTCCTCTCTCCTCCCCTCTACCCTACCTCTACTCTCCTCACCTCCTCTCTCCTCCCCTCTACCCCTCCTCTACTCTCCTCACCTCCTCTCTCCTCCCCACTACCCTACCTCTACTCTCCTCACCTCCTCTCTCCTCCCCTCTACCCTACCTCTACTCTCCTCACCTCCTCTCTCCTCCCCTCTACCCCTCCTCTACTCTCCTCACCTCCTCTCTCCTCCCCTCTACCCCTCCTCTACTCTCCTCTCCTCCCCTCTACCACTCCTCTACTCTCCTCACCTCCTCTCTCCTCCCCTCTACCCCTCCTCTACTCTCCTCTTCTCCTCTCTCCTCCCCTCTACCCCTCCTCTACTCTCCTCACCTCCTCTCTCCTCCCCTCTACCCCTCCTCTACTCTCCTCACCTCCTCTCCTCCCCTCTACCCCTCCTCTACTCTCCTCACCTCCTCTCTCCTCCCCTCTACCCCTCCTCTACTCTCCTCACCTTCTCTCTCCTCCCCTCTACCCCTCCTCTACTCTCCTCACCTCCTCTCTCCTCCCCTCTACCCCTCCTCTACTCTCCTTACCTCCTCTCTCCTCCCCTCTACCCCTCCTCTACTCTCCTCTCCTCCTCTCTCCTCCCCTCTACCCCTCCTCTACTCTCCTCACCTCCTCTCTCCTCCCCTCTACCCCTCCTCTACTGTCCTCTCCTCCTCTCTCCTCCCCTCTACCCCTCCTCTACTCTCCTCACCTCCTCTCTCCTCCCCTCTACCCCTCCTCTACTCTCCTCACCTCCTCTCTCCTCCCCTCTACCCCTCCCTCCTCACCTCCTCTCTCCTCCCCTCTACCCCTCCCTCCTCTCCTCCTCTCTCCTCCCCTCTACCCCTCCTCTACTCTCCTCACCTCCTCTCTCCTCCCCTCTACCCTACCTCTACTCTCCTCACCTCCTCTCTCCTCCCCTCTACCCCTCCCTCCTCACCTCCTCTCTCCTCCCCTCTACCCCTCCCTCCTCTCCTCTCTCCTCCCCTCTACCCTACCTCTACTCTCCTCTCCTCCTCTCTCCTCCCCTCTACCCCTCCTCTACTCTCCTCACCTCCTCTCTCCTCCCCTCTACCCCTCCTCTCCTCTCCTCCTCTCTCCTCCCCTCTACCCCTCCTCTACTCTCCTCACCTCCTCTCTCCTCCCCTCTACCCCTCCTCTACTCTCCTCACCTCCTCTCTCCTCCCCTCTACCCCTCCCTCCTCTCCTCCTCTCTCCTCCCCTCTACCCCTCCTCTACTCTCCTCACCTCCTCTCTCCTCCCCTCTACCCCTCCTCTACTCTCCTCCTCTCTCCTCCCCTCTACCCCTCCTCTACTCTCCTGACCTCCTCTCTCCTCCCCTCTACCCCTCCTCTACTCTCCTCACCTCCTCTCTCCTCCCCTCTACCCCTCCTCTACTCTCCTCACCTCCTCTCTCCTCCCCTCTACCCTACCTCAACTCTCCTCTCCTCCTCTCTCCTCCCCCTCTACCCTACCTCAACTCTCCTCTCCTCCTCTCTCCTCCCCTCTACCCCTCCTCTACTTTCCTCACCTCCTCTCTCCTCCCCTCTACCCCTCCCTACTCACCTCCTCTCTCCTCCCCTCTACCCTACCTCTACTCTCCTCACCTCCTCTCTCCTCCCCTCTACCCTACCTCTACTCTCCTCACCTCCTCTCTCCTCCCCTCTACCCCTCCCTCCTCACCTCTCTCCTCCCCCTAGCCCTCCTCTACTCTCCTCTCCTCCTCTCTCCTCCCCTCTACCCTACCTCTACTCTCCTCACCTCCTCTCTCCTCCCCTCTACCCCTCCCTCCTCT
>NC_140265.1:1747086-1757086 GCF_949987555.1 Borostomias antarcticus | reverse complement strand
CTCTCTCTCTCGCTCTCTCTCTCTCTCTCTCTCTCTCTCTCTCTCCCTCTCCCTCTATCCCTCTATCCCTCTCTCTCTCTCTGTCTCTCTCTCTCTCTCTCTCTCTCCCTCTCCTCTCTCTCTCTCTCTCTCTCTCCCCTCCCTCCCCCCTTTGGCACTAAATCAGTCATGGCTGACCCACCAGACAAACGCTCACTCTAATGACTGTGTTTGGGTCAAAGGTTTCTCCGTCCCTGCCACCCTTTCCCTCCCTCTCTCTCTCTCTCAATCTCCCTCTTTCTCTTTCTCTACTCCCCCCCCCCCCTCTCTCTCTCTCTCTATATATATATATACAGTATGTTACATCTACTAATGGGGTGCACTGAGGTGCATGGGTACAGCCATTTTGGTTGGTTTGCCTTAATGATTGTGCAAGCTCGGGCGTTTCTATGCCAGTTCCTGGATGCACTGTGAGTTCTCTCCGGAGCAGCTGTAAGGTGTCTGGGGTCTGAATGCAGGATAGACAAAGCTACCCGTTCAAGCTCTCCACGGTTGAAAACGATTTGAAACAAGCAAACCCCACGTTTAAATACGGTTGGTTGCGCCCGACGCCATTCATGCAGTTAAGTTTTTGTTGACCTTGGTCTTCTAAATCCAGCCTGAGGTGTTTTGTTCTCACGTTTATGTACCCTGACCCTAAGTAGGCTGTTGGCTTCTTTCATGAGGCATCCTACACATACCTGGCGCCCGGCCAGCGCCAGGGAACAGGCCAAACCAGCTCTGGTCAGACCAGCTATCTGCACGCTTGACTTTGTGAGAACCCTGACTGCATTCCTCTGTGTAGAGACCGGGTTGAACAATGGCCGCCGCTCGCTCAAGGTCGCTGCATCTCCCGCTCCTGGCCCTCAGCGCAGGTGCTCGCCACCGTTCATCTATCGTACGTCCACACAGGCGCAGCCTTGGATGCTGGTCTCTCTCTCCTGCAGTCTCTCTCACACGAACACACTCTTATCTCTCTCATACTGTCTCTCTCCTGCTCTCCTTCCTTCACACACACACACACACACACACACACACACACACACACGCACACACACACACACACACACACACACACACACACACACACACACATACATACACTCCTGGTCTCTCTCTCTCTCTCTCTCTCTCTCTCTCCCCTCTCTCTGTCTCTCTCTCTCTCCCTCTCTCTGTCTCTCTCTCTCTCTCTCTCTCTCTCTCTCTCTCCCCCTCTCTCTCTCTCCCTCCCTCTCTCTCTCTCTCTCTCTCTCTCTCTCCCTCTCTCTCTCTCTATCTCTCTCTCTCCCTCTCTCTGTCTCTCTCTCTCTCCCTCTCTCTCTCTCTCTCCCTCTCTCTGTCTCTCTCTCTCTCTCTCTCTCCCTCTCTCTCTATCTCTCTCTCTCCCTCTCTCTGTCTCTCTCTCTCTCTCTCTCTCTCTCTCCTCCCTCTCTCTCTGTCTCTCTCTCTCTCTCTCTCTCTGCCTTGTCATAGGAGATCAGATCCATAAAAAGCAGCTGTTCCTCAGGTCTTAAGGCCATTTCAGACGAGGAGCGATATTCCGCCTGCGTTCTCGCTCGGATCAGCGGGGGACACATGCGTCCTGCGTTCTCGCTCGGATCAGCGGGGGACGCGTGCGTCCTGCGCGCAGCGGGGAAAGCTGACTACAATTCAGCTCTTGTCGCGGGCGGGCGTGTGCACGAAACGAGCACGCGCGCGACAATTTCACGGGGTCGCGCCCGCTTGCCGCTCCGCCCCAGATTGTCCGCGGCTCCCAAATTGTCCGCTCGCCTCTCTCATTGAAAATGAATAACAATGCGCGGATATCGCTCCTCGTCTGAAACGGCCATTAGTCTGACTGAACAGCCCCCTGCCTGCTGCCCTGTATGGCCACTCTCCCTCCCTGTCTCTCTGTCTGTCTCTCTGTCTTCCTCCCTCCCTGTCTCTCTGTCTGTCTCTCTGTCTTCCTGCCTCACTGTCTCACTGTCTGTCTCTCTGTCTTCCTGTCTCCCTGTCTGTCTCTCTGTCTTCCTGCCTCACTGTCTCCCTGTCTGTCTCTCTGTCTTCCTGCCTCACTGTCTCCCTGTCTGTCTCTCTGTCTTCCTCCCTCCCTGTCTCACTGTCTGTCTCTCTGTCTTCCTGCCTCACTGTCTGTCTCTCTGTCTTCCTCCCTCACTGTCTCCCTGTCTCTGGTCTCTCTGTCTCCCTCGCCATCTCTGGGCTCCCTGTCTGTCTCTCTGCCTGTCTCTCTGCCTCTGGTCTCTCTGCCTCTCTGTCTCCCTGTCTGCCTCTCTCTCTTCCTGTCTGTCTGTCTCTCTGCCTGTCTCTCTGCCTCTGGTCTCTCTGCCTCTCTGTCTCTCTGTCTGCCTCTCTCTCTTCCTGTCTGTCTGTCTCTCTGCCTGTCTCTCTGCCTCTGGTCTCTCTGCCTCTCTGTCTCTCTGTCTGCCTCTCTCTCTTCCTGTCTGTCTGTCTCTCTGCCTGTCTCTCTGCCTCTGGTCTCTCTGCCTCTCTGTCTCACTGTCTGCCTCTCTCTCTTCCTGTCTGTCTGTCTCTCTGCCTCTGGTCTCTCTGTCTCTGGTCTCTCTGTCTCTCTGCTTCCCTGTCCTCCCAGTCAACCTTCGCTCTCCTGCCACCTGCTGACAGAGAGGGGGAAGGTACACCAGTGAGATTCCTGTTCTCCCCTCCTAAAAACAAAATGCATTCATACTTTTTTTTCTAATTGAAAAAAAAACCCCATTGGACCAGGGACCCCCCATGAGATCCCGGTGTGGAAGAACAGTAACCCTCTGCCCTGGGGGCGTGTTAATAGGGAACCCTCCCTGTAGGTGAGAGGAGGAGGAGGATAGGCCCTGGCTATAGCCAGCGCTGTTGTCACGGGCCAACCAGACTCAAGCCTTGTTTAAAGGGCAATGCTCGTTTTTGACAACCTGGACCTTATTTACGACATATTATAAGAAGTTTGACTCACCGAGATCACTTTGGTGTAGTTCGGAGGCCTGTAGAAGAAATTTAAAATCCAGCGCGAGCCAGTATATCCATGTAATGACGGTGATCGGGGCACCATCGTCATTCGTCAGCAACAATCCGATCGTAGCGCAGAGAATGTGAGCCGGAGAATAGCCAGTCTACGTGCTGGCCTGTGCGCATGCATGCTGGAGCAAGTGGGGAAAGGCGTGTAAAGATCATATTACAGAGGCTAAAGACCCCGTATTTGAAAACCACTACAATGCCTCGCGTTGAGGAATCTCAACTGTCGATTCATCCAATCTGATTGATGAAAACAACCGTTTAGCGGCCGAAAATAGATTTTTAGAAACTGCATTCTCGGTGCCCCGATCACCGTGATTACATGGATATACTGGCTCGCGCTGGATTTTAAATTTCTTCTACATGCCTCCGAACTACACAAAAGTGATCTCGGTGAGTCAAACTTCTTATAATATGTCGTAAATAAGGTCCAGGTTGTCAAAAACGAGCATTGTCCTTTAAGTTGTTAACGGTGTGCTGTACACAGTGTTCTCACCCAGTCAACCAGCCATCCATGCGTTCTTCTGGCTTTTCGGTGGACCGCATCCGCCGTGGTCGCCTGGCAACATTCAGAATCCGCGCGGTCACGCCAGCGTTCGCCGGGGGGGCGAGGAGGAAGGGGCTCTCTGGCGCCGGCGTCTCGACAGGCCCGGCCATTGTAGCCTGCAGCCACCCCGCTCGCCAGGGTCATCTCTAGTCCCCCTCTCTCTCTCCGCTAGTGGCCCAGACAAACACATTATTGTGGCACGCTTCGTGGGCAAGCCACCTCTTGTTACAGCCCGCTGGGAGAGCCTCTCCGATACCGGCCCGGCTCGCTGTGGATGAATGGTCCGTTGTAGCTCCCGGCCACGCTGTGTGGAGCCTTTGTTGGGAGACGCCAGCACCCGGCTTCTCTCCTCGCCAGTGGGCTGGACGGACAGACGGACGGGCGGGCGTTTGATTATTATTAGAGAAGCGTTGCACTGTGACGTTTTTTTTTTATGCGCATCAGCGTCATGCAGCGCTCGAGGAACAGTCCGGTCCTTTCAGGCAGGATCAATGACACCTACAGGTCAGGTGATCTCTCCCGGTGTCCAGAGAGAAACATAAATTACGAAGCTAGACTCGGTCATCCGACTTCAGTCATCCGGGAGAGACTCGGAGTAGAGCCGCTGCTCCTTTGCGTCGAAAGAAGCCAGTTGAGGTGGTTCAGGCATCTAGTGAGGATGCCTCCTGGGCGCTCCTGGGCGCCTCCCTAGGGAGGTGTTCCAGGCGTGTCCGGCTGGGAGGAGGCCGCGGGGTAGACCCAGGACTAGGTGGCGGGACTACATCTCCGCACTGTCCTGTGAGCGGCTAAAGATTCCCCAGGCAGAGCTGGTTGATGCTGCTAGGGAAAGGGATGTCTGGGTTGGCTGCTGCCTCCGCGACCCGACCCCGGATAAGCGGATGAAGATGGATGGATGAATGGATGGAAGCTAGACTTCCGTTGAAGTGTCTCTCCCTTTGCACCTGTATGTGAGTCAGGGGGTTTGATCATGTTTTGGCCATGTCATGGTATATTATCATGTCATGGTTTATTAGGGTATTTTGTTTGTAGCATGTTTAAATTTTAGTTGCTATTCATCAAAATGTAATATATTTCCCATGCAGTATTTTTGTGCGTGGCTGTAAGCCAGCGCACCATGGAGAGAAAATATCAGGTTATCCCTTTCTCCCTTCCCTTGTTGACCTGCAGTTCTGTGTTGCTACCACAAGAGGCAGTGGTCCCAGAACATCAAAACAAAAGACTATAGCTGTGTTCGGAATCGCTCCCTCGTTCCCTCACTCCCTATTCCCTATATAGGGTTCACCATGTAGTGAACTACCTAGGGAACGGAGAAAATGTAGGGTACATGCACTGTTCCCTGGAAATCAAGGTGAATTGTGGGTAATAAATAGTGGACTATATAGGGAACGAAAATTCCGTGGAGAATTCGGACACTACAAACAAAATAGCTGACGCCCTATATAGTGCACTATATAGTGAATAGGGAGCGATTCCGAACACAACTTATAACACCATAGATTTTCAAGAGCTCCGTTGGCCTAGTGGTTAAGGAGCTAGTCTGCCATGCTGAACGTGCGAGTTCAAAACTCGTGGGTTTAAAACTCGTGGTGTGGATAGTTTTTTGTCACTGGATGTTATAGAAGCTATGTAAAATGGCAGTTACCTGTTGGTTCTATGTCACTTATTGCAGTAATTGAACATAATGAAATACTTTTGAAATTATACCTACAATATGTGTCTCAGTAATTACCCATTATATATAGACCATTTTACTGTTGGTAAACAATTAAAGTCCAGGTTAACCCAGTTCAAATTTTTGTTATGAGCTTCACACACCACAGGAAAACATGTCATTAACCACCCAGCCAAATCTGAGTGATTAAAAATGTCGCTAAGTATATAAAATAAGGCTTCAAAATCGGTTAAAAATCAGCAGCATTCTCTGGTCTGAGACTGTGGGGGCGTGTCTGCTGAAGGCACCGAAGCCACACCCAATTGCGTGGGGGGGGGGTGTGGAGGGAAGAACCTGTCAAATAGTACCGTTCTCTGGTCTGCATATTGTCACACTGGCACGCCGTCTCTTTTGTGGTAGGAAGGCACAGCTTTGTGAAAACAGAGAGGAGTTGAAATTACACTTGTCTAATGAGTCAAACGCACAGATGCTTCCTCCTAACCTACCTCCTGACAAACAACACAGGTAAAACTGTAGCTACTCTATACCAACGCGCCAGTGTTACTGCCCTTAGATGCAAAATACAAAAACAGGCAACGAGGAATGTATGAGTCTGTCCCTATTTTCTCCCTGCCACCTCCGGACCCATTCCTATCCCTCCCAGGCGATCCTGTCGTCCCTTGGGATCAATGGAAAAAGTTGTTTAAAATGTACCTTTTAGTCACTGCATGGCTTGAACAGCGCTGATAGCGCGAAGAAGCGTACACTACCGGAGTTGATAATCGGGACGGACTCATCCACTCTCGTTGGCAATGTTATGTGTGAGAATAACGAGCACTCGGCTTCAACTTTCCCGCAACATATCCAACAGAACTGGGATGTTCAGCCAGTAGCCGCCGAGCACCGCTTCACTGGGAGAGGGTGCGTCTTTCTCCAGCTGCAGCTGGTCTACCTAACCATCCCCCTCGCTCCCGCCTCCCGGTCTCCCGCTGGACAAATATACTGTAACCATTACCGGTGAACCCATACGCACATCAGGTGCCACAAATATGGCAGGCAGTTTCTGTATAGTTAACGCTTAAAGTCATAATATATCATCCGTAACGTTATTTGGTGGGTGGTCGCCTGGTCGGTGCTGCTAGCTATGTTAGCTAGACTAAGGTTATATACACACTCCCATCTGCAACAAACTACATAGCTAATGTTAGCTATAATTCCTCCTAAGATTACATATAATTCATCATAGCTGACATTACCACATAAATGTCAAGACACATATTTTGTAGATTAACCTAGCAGTGTATTTTCCTATTGCTTACGTAACCTAGCAAACGTTATAACGTTAATTAGCTATAAGCACACAAGGCAGCGCTGTCGGCACTAAAGGTTGATGCGACAGGAGGAGAATGGAGGCCGTGGAGGGAGATGGTTGGCTCCGCCGAATTCAACAGGACCAGTCGTGAGTCCGTGAAACCCAAAAGCCTCATATTATAATTGCAGAAGCTTTCGGGAGTGAAATGTTTGCTGCAGAGGCGGGCGCTAGCAGTGACAGACTCCTCTGTAACACCATGGCTCTTCAAAAATGCTAACCATTTGCTTCTCATTTCAGCTTTACTCGGGAGTTGAAAGAAGGAGACCTTATCATCCCATTCCTACTGGCATCCAGGAAGGATGCATTCTCGTTTAGTTTTATGCATAGGCATTGCTAACTAAGAAAAACTAGCTAATTCTAGACTGCTGGTTAAAACTAGCTAATTCTAGACTCAAGATTGAGCAGGAGAACCGAAGATTCAAAATCCGTTCTAGCTTTATATAGTGTTAGGGCGGGGATATGCTAAGAACACCGCTCTACGTCAACAAGTACCGTTTTAAGCCCGCCCAGAAAATCCAGAAATCAAAACTGGTCAAAAACACAAAACTGGTCTAACTTCACAATTCAGTACTACACATGGTTCATCCCATTTTTACATGTTATCAGCAATGCATCACTAACACATAGAATGTGTTTTCAAGCAAATCTCTGATTTTGGTTAACTGGGACTTTAAGTGTGCGGGCCATGGATGTATTAATAGAACTGGATAGGGTCACTCCATTCACTGACTGCTCAAAGAAGTGAAGCCCTATAAGGCCGCACCATCTTTGGAAAAAAAAAAACGCGTCATTGGTACCTTTGACATGCGCAGTCCAGGCAAGTCAAGGCGCCAATGACGCGTTTTTGTAGTCCACGAACAGATGTGAAATGCAAATTTGCGTTCATGGCTCTCCCCGCTCTGAGTTAGCAATGAAAATCGGCTAAATTATTAATCTACTTTCGTCAAATATATCGGTTGGAAAACATATTTTTTTGAGCTAACTGGCTATCTCGCTCTTATTGTGCTGGATTAGCATTGGAAGCATTGGAACTGATGTGTCCAGGCGACAAGACCTATCTTAATTTATCAGACATTATTTCATGTCATTTCAATTCACAGCTATTTCAGTGGCATGACTAGCTTCCGTCCTACCAGTCCTGAACAGAAACAAGCCAGCCACGCACATAAGCCAGGCTTTACCTGGCCTGGTTCTTTATCGGGTTATTTCAAGCATTTCCCGTATTGCGCGAGTGGTTGTTATTAGGGGCCAAGCCCTGAAAGGGCGAGGACCCTATTGTTATTGGTAGGATTCCCTATTATTATTATTATGACAGCTAACTCTGTGTGTTATTGGTCAAAAGTTTTCAAATTTGTCACACACCTCACCCACCTTGGAAAACTAGGCTCCAAGAAATATTGCATCGATTGGCCAGATGGTGGCGCTATAGGAACCGTTCTAATTCGCAAAGTTTGAAATAAGGAACAAATTTGCCTCAAGAACCCATGACTTCCGGTTGTATACATTTTCCGCCATTTTAATTTTTTGGAAAAATGTTTAAAATCAAACTTGTCCTACAAATTCTGACCGATCTGTATGAAACATGGTACACGCAATCTAGGGGCCGATATCTACAGGACTATCAAGGCCGATTTTTGAAAAGTTACAAAAATATACCTTTATGGGGCACTACAGTTTGCAGAGTGTGATGCTTGGCTTATTACATAAAGGTGTATAATGTCTCAGTGGATAGACCAAACACCACCAAACTTTGTAGCCATGTCTGGACACATAAAGGAAAGGGACCCCTCCATTATTGGCCTAATCTAACCAAATGGGGGCGCTAGAGAGCTCATTTCCGGTTTAAGCCTAACTGCCATGCAGACATTTCCCAGACTTAGGACAGTTGTAGAGGGGCATGCTTTGATGCGTTTATTGCACTTGGCCCCTATAGAGGCTGCTTGCAGCTGTAATTGATGGTATTATTCTGCCATTGAAGTCAATGGCAGCCTATAGAACCAAGTGGTAACTTTTTACGAAACGTTGCACGATGGTAGAGGATCATGTGATGAGGCAATGAAGGAAGTGTCACATCGATTGGCCAATAGGGGGCGCAATAGCAGCTGACTGAAATTGCGAACTTTGAACAGGCATAGCTCAAGCCCCGTTTGACGTAGAGTCATGAGACTTTGCAGACATATGTCTCTCCTCACGATGAACAAATTTGCCTCAAGAACCTATAACATTTTCGGTTATGTAAATGATCTGCTATTTTGCATTTTTTGGAAAACGCTTAAAATCTATCTCCTCCTAGAAAGTTTCACTGATTCACATCATGTTCAGTAGAAAGATTCTAGGGAAGAATATCTAAAGTTCCATCTTGGCACATTTTTGAAAAATTGAATAAAACATAAACTATGAGCCAATGAAGATTGCAAAGGGCGTAGCTTTGCATGGCTTTTCACGTAAAGGGGTTAAGTTTCTGAAGGGTTGTACAGAAAACCACAGATCTTAGCACGGATGTCCGCACATATAACCCGAGGCTAGCCGCGCCTCTCTCTCTCTCTCTCTATCTCCCCCAGACGGCACACAGGAGCAGCCTCCAACATGTGGCTCCACTCAACGCTGCTGGAGAAAACCGCTAACGTGATAAAGTCTTTTACCAGCCAGTTTTATGGGGAAACACGCGGAAACGGTTAAAAACCAATAAAAGCCGGGGGCCTGCTAACCTGACGTGGCTGCTTCATATAACCATCTGGGAACTCTCCATTGGAAACCGTTTGGAAAAGGGCGGGCTCTCTTAACAGACTTGGCGGGCGATTGAACCGACTGTCTGTCACCGTCTATCACATGCTGACTTCAACCGCTCCTCACACCGAAACCCCGCCCAACGTAGACGTTTGTATTTCAAATTCCTCCGAACCAACGCTGATTGGCATGATTGTTTTCCGATCTTGCACAAACGGAACTCTACGGAGAGTTATCAAGGCTGATTGGCGAGAGAGCCAGAATGTGAGCTCAGTAGATCAGGATGGCTAGGTGCCCGCTGGTTGCGCCCGGCAGCAGGGAGGGCGGGTTTAACCTGACCTGGCGTCTGCTGTGCTCCGCCTCCACAGCTGTTCGTGGGGCTGTCCTTCCCCTACGAGGGCCCCGCCCCACTGGAGGCCATCGCCAACGGCTGCGCCTTCCTCAACCCCAAGTTCACCCCACCCAAGAGCAGCAAGAACACGGACTTCTTCAAGGGCAAGCCCACCCTGAGAGAGGTGAGGAGCGCGGTCCGGGGGGGGGGGGGGGGGGGGCGGTGTGCGTGTGTCTTTCAGTGTGTCTTTCTACTCTAGACATCTCTTGACCGCCTGCTCCCTGTGTGTGTGTGTGTGTGTGTGTGTGTGTGTGTGTGTGTGTGTGTGTGTGTGTGTGTGTGTGTGTG
>NC_140265.1:1732086-1739586 GCF_949987555.1 Borostomias antarcticus | reverse complement strand
ACTGATTCGGGTTACACACACACACATGGAACTGATTCTGGTTACACACACACACACACACATGGAACTGATTCTGGTTACACACACACACATGGAACTGATTCGGGTTATACACACACACACATGGAACTGATTCGGGTTACACACACACACATGGAACTGATTCGGGTTATACACACACACACATGGAACTGATTCGGGTTATACACACACATAGATTTAGAATTTGTTCTGGTTTCCACACACAGGTTTAGAAGTGCTTCTGGTTCTTTTTAGAACCGGTTCTACTTCTATATAATGGCTTAAGAACTAGGTTGAGTTCTACACATAGAACCGTCTCAGCCTCTCTCCACAACGCTGGAGAATGATCACACTGGACTAATGCGGTACCCCCCAGTTTTTATGGTAAATGCCAGCAAGAACCTTATTTCATGTTTCTATTCCATGTTCCACGAGTTCCCCTACCCTACCCCCCCCCCCCCCCCCATTTGCACATTTTGTAAATATGGATGTCTACAGTCAGACACTCTGTTTATGATTTCCTATCTCTCCGTACTGTTCAGATCGCTTTGTTTTTTTTAAGTTTTTTTTTTTTTAAGTTTGTATAATATACAAGACAATAAGACAATGATCTGCCAAGCTAGCATTTTCAAGTGTATGATGTGCCTTTTAACGGTCACTAAATTGGCTTATTAGTCCTAGTTGAGTTCCCAGTTTAGCGTCAGACGGAAGATGTTTTGAACAGTCAGCGTAGGTAGGCCTGTTTGTTGTTGTTGGACTGTGTGGTGATTCTGGCTAGAGAGAACGTGTGTGTTACGTGTTGAGCTTGTCGTGGATACAAACGCCGACTCGTGGAGCAGCTGTGTTTTGTTTGGCAGTAGCCTTGTTCACTTCGTATCCAGTCAGGCTTATTCAGAGCATGCTGTCGATGCAAATTAGCGACGGTTTAGTTGTCCTTGGTTTGACTCACATTTATAAACGAGGGACCTGGAGATCCAGCGTGAATAGGTGCTTACTATTTGGCAACTGGTCTGAAGCAAAACAACAATGGAACTCCTGTCAGTTGGAAATGTGAAGGTTATCGGACAAGAAAGGTTTCGTCAAAAGATTTTTAAACCCTCATTGAATGTCTCTGTTGTTGAACTGACATCTACAGTACAGTTAGGCAACGCTCACCTGTTTCTCAATCTTAACTTTGTTTTTAGCAGTGATAGAAAATCCTGAACAATGATTGTTCTGTGACAATGAGAGAAATCACAGTCTCCGACGAATAAGCAGGATATAACTTTATTTTTCAATAAACCTTTTTCTGTGACAGTTTATATACTCTTTCTTCTATCTAATATACATTGTTTGCACTAGTACAACAGTAGTTCAGTTGCAATATTTACATATCATCACTTGAATCTACACACTGATGGGAAAAAGTCAATTTCAGTCCAGGCTTTTACCAGTGTGCAGCCACGTGTGTGTGTGTGTGTGTGTGTGTGTGTGTGTGGCGCTTCAATCGGCAAAGAGGCGTCCACAGTTTTGTTTTGTTTGAGGCCATGCAAGTCTTAGCTACTGTTACTCATCTAAAACCCTTTAAACTATTGTACACACACATTGTGCTACTGTATTAACAACTGTCGTGTGTGTGTGTGTGTGTGTGTGTGTGTGTGTGTGCGTGTGTGCGCGTGCAAGACCTCTGTCCAGTACACAGGCTCAGATACAGTAATGGACGTCATGAGATGTCCGATCTCTGCATTCCCGAGTGAGACAGACCTAAGATGTGTAGAAACATTCCCAACACAGTTTCAGCTAATGTTTTACCAGTGACACATTTTTTTCCAGTGTAAAAAGATACAATTCCAAAAGAACGAGAGACACTCATGTGCCATTATAACATGTTACAATACGGTATGTATAGCACATACATTCACAGCAGCAAGCAGAGATGACCCATGACTGAACAAGCTCCCGTTAACATGATGCACTGGACACTGCTACACACGGATGGCCCAACAAGGTCTTTGTAAGACTATTGTTTCAGTATAGTATTTTGTCCAAGTTAAATACTTTATACATTTCTGTGGCAGAGTTTCTGCTTGGTCTATATTTAAGGCCGTGTTGTTGCGTTGGTTGTGATTGTGTGAGGGAATGCGCTCGTTTCCAGAGCAAAGGACCTGTTTTCCACCCCACAGGGCTTCTCGGAGTCTGCGGGGGGGTTTAACCCGCCGGGCGTGGCGTCAGGTTCAAATCCACAGCCGACACACTGGACCGATTCCAGAGAGAGGAAACGCGTGACGTGATACAGGTCTTCAATCACTCACTGCTGAGTGCCATCGCAATACTTCAGCCAGTGTAACAAGTTACTACTTCAGTTGGTCAAATGGCAAATGAACACAGACATCATTATATACAGTGGTGATCCGTTCCTATGTACAGAAAGGTGCTTGTACCTGGACTAGAGGCTGTATTCATGTAAACAAACACCCCCTCTCATTGGTACATCAGGATCACACTCCGATCACAGAGGGCTGCTATAGAGAACCATGTGTAACAATACAAGAACAGAATAAGGTTCCAGAGAGAACCATGTTGTCTCCGTAAGGTGCTGTTTGGAACCCTTGATGGTTCTTTCTGGACTGAAAAGAGTTTGGATACGGATACTTGTTCTGTTTGTTACTAGTGGTTCTATAAGCACCATCTTAGTGGGGAGTGGAGGGCAGAGTGGACGCTTCTTCCGTTCTCTCGCATGGACAGCTGGGATTGATTTAGTCTTTAACTAATTGTTGAAAATGAGCCTCTCTGATTTAGTCTTTAACTAATTGTTGAAAATGAGCCTCTGGGTATTTATACTGAACACTAGAGTCGTGCGAATCAAAGTGCACCATTGCAAAAGAGACCTTGTTTTATATTCACCCACCTTGGGAAAAACAAACATTTGGATCACAAAGAAATCTATATTTAGCATCTTAAAATAGAAGTGACGGTAATGTCCTATAATAGTATGCCGTGACATCATGACGTGTGATTATTCTTCCAGTTCCTTTGTGATGGATGGTGAGAGCTCTTGAGCAGCTGAAAACAAGCAGCGTTTAGATCCAGAAGGCGTGATGGGAGCTCACAACGTGCTTATTATCTTGAGATAACAAGAGTATCTTGTGCTCGAGCTGCGCATCAAGAATAAAAAATAAAAAAAAGAAGTTCTAACCCCTCAGTAATCTGGATTTGGCATCGGTTAATGCCGTTATCTGATGGTCTGTCACAACAGGCAACAATTCATCACTTCTGATATAAACGTCTTAGGATTACAATAAACACTGCTTCATTTAGATTTCATGAGCAAGCGGGGGGGGGGGCAGGGTCATGGCTGGAGTCATCTGTGCTTCTTATCGCGTCGACGTGAGTTTAAATCTTAGTGTGCTCTGCTGAAAGACTGTGCTTCGATCTCGAGCTATCTATCTGTGTCTTAGGGGGCATCTACACTCCCAGCTGTTACTACAGGTACGCTACCAACACTTAAAAACCACACTTCTCTACATAGCACAGCGGAGCAGCAAATACAACAGTACCGAAACGAAGGTAAAGGCCTACAGGAACCGCTGGGACCATTAGACCATGAGAGGTCGGACCGGTGGATTGAGACGTGAGCATCCCAACACTGTTATCCATGTTGAGGGTGCGGCAGTAGCATCCACCCCCAAAATGGCTCCCTTCGGTAGGCTTGATCCACCATGGCGGTCCTCATGGTCATCTCTCTGCCCTTGTAAAACATTCTGGTTGCCAGGTTGGGAGGGGGGGGTGGGACACTGCAGGATGGGGTGGCTCATGTCTTAACTGGAGTGCCGTGAGGCACCGTGAGGTCTGAGTGAGGGTGTTTGTCGTGGGGAGATGGCGGTCCCTCGGAGGACGCTGGCGGACTGATGGAGGTCCCTCGGAGGACGCTGGCGGACTGATGGGGGCTGGGACACCCAGGGGCCCCTGCCCCCCCCCCCCCACGGACGCTCACTCGAAACGCTCGTAGTTCCTGGTCTGTCTGATCCGAGGTACCATGTCGACCAGCAGCCTGCACAGCGGGGAGGAGAACAACAGAACCACATCAAACACAGCAACCGGAGAACCACATCAACCACAGAACCACATGAACCACAGAACCACATCAACCATAGAACCACATCAAACACAGAACCACATCAACCACAGAACCACATCAACCACAGAACCACATCAACCACAGAACCACATCAACCATAGAAACACATCAACCACCGAACCGCATCAACCACAGAACCACATCAGCCATAGAACCACATCAACCACAAAAACACATCAACCACAGAACTACATCAACCATAGAACCACAACCACAGAAACATCAACCACAGAACCACATCAACCATAGAACCACAACCACAGAAACCATAGAACCACAACCACAGAAACACATCAACCACAGAACCACAACCACAAAACCACAGACCCATATCAACCACGGAACCATATCACAGAACCACATTAACCACCGAACCGCATCAACCACAGAACCACATCAACCATAGAACCACAACCGCAGAAATACATCAATCATAGAACCACATCAACCATAGAACCACATCAACCATAGAACCACATCAACCACAGAACCACAACCACAGAACCACAGGACCACATCAACCATAGAACCACAACCACAGAAACACAGCAATCATAGAACCACATCAACCACAGAAACACATCAACCACAGAACCACAAACACAGAACCACATCAACCATAGAACCACAACCGCAGAAATACATCAATCATAGAACCACATCAACCACAGAACCACAGCAACCATAGAACCACATCAACCATAGAATCACATCAACCACAGAACCACAACCACAGAACCACAGGACCACATCAACCATAGAACCACATCAACCATAGAACCACATCAACCATAGAATCACATCAACCACAGAACCACATCAACCACAGAAACACATCAACCACAGAACCACATCAACCATAGAACCACATCAACCATAGAATCACAACCACAGAACCACCGAACCGCATCAACCACAGAACCACAACCACAGAACCACATCAACCATAGAACCACAACCGCAGAAATACATCAATCATAGAACCACATCAACCATAGAACCACAACCACAGAAACACATCAACCATAGAACCACATCAATCATAGAACTACATCACCACAGAACCACATCAGCCACCGAACCACAACCACAGAAACACATAAACCACAGAACCACAACCACAAAACCACAGACCCATATCAACCACGGAACCATATCAACCACGGAACCATATCACAGAACCAGATTAACCACAGACCCATATCAACCACAGAACCACATCAACCACAGAATTACATCAACCACAGCAACCATACTGTAGAACCACATCATCCACCGAGCCACATCAACCACTGAACCACATCAACCACAGAACTACATCAACCATAGAACCACATCAACCACAGAACCACATCAACCACAGAACCACATCAACCATAGAACCACATCAACCACAGAACCACATCAACCACTGAACCACATCAACCACAGAACTACATCAACCACATCAACCACAGAACCACATCAACCACAGAACCACATCAACCATAGAACCACATCAACCATAGAACCACATCAACCACAGAACTACATCAACCATAGAACCACATCAACCATAGAACCACATCAACCACAGAACCACAACCACCGAACCGCATCAACCACAGAACCACAACCACAGAACCACAACCACAGAAACACATCAACCACAGAACCACATCAACCATAGAACCACAACCACAGAACCACAACCACATAAACCACAGACCCATATCAACCACAGAACCACATCAATCATATCAACCACATCAGCCAGAGAGCAACATCAACGACAGAGCCACATCAACCATAGAACCACATCAACCATAGAACCACATCAACCATAGAACCACATCAACCATAGAGCCACATCAACCATAGAACCACATGAACCATAGAACCACATCAACCACAGAACCACATCAACCATAGAACCAGCTGTTTGTCATGAGGACCTCTGGGTACTTCTAGACTTCCAGAGGGGTTTAGAACACGGTTCCTCTCACTCGACTGAAGGGACGCCCGTACATTTGTTCAGTTTGAGCTTTATTTTTAAAAATGTAAAACTAACTTCCTGAATATAAACTTTATGACCCTGTTGCAGATGGCTACTCACTTGACTCCGTAGGCCAGGATGATGATGCCCATGAGAACGCCTGTGGTTCCGTCCAGGTACCACACACTCGGCTCGTGCTTGAACACCTCGGCACTGATGAGGATGGAGAAGCCCATGACTCCGCCCACCAGAGAGTTGAAACCTGGAGGGTAGAGAGGGGGGGGGGAGAAAGACTGTGATGATGTCACTGAGCCAATGAGCCATTTGTGTCGGTTTGAGGTTTATCTGCCAGGTTGTTGTTTTTTAAGAACAAGAAATACATGTGAAAACCAGGAGATTAGACGCCGTCAGTCTCAGTGTGTCATCATCATGTTTCCAGTCACATGTGAAGTGAAAAACAACACAACTATACTAAGTTGAGGCCGGACATGATTCTTGTAGCCAGAATTCTCTCCACAGTGCGATTTGAGCTGTTCCAGCGCTAGAAAAGCTTCTGGCTGCACCTGATTATCATTCTGAGATAGGAGAGGGAAAAAAACGCTGTATTTCTTTAAACCAATCACAATCTTTTTGGGCAGCACTAAGCTTCTTTTTTTCGCTGGAATAGAGCAGCACCAATGAGAGGGTTATCTCATAAACCTACTTCCTGTAGAGACAGACTAGAATTCTGGTGTTGGAATTCCATCCTCGTGTGACGGTGGTGAGTTAATGACCCTCACGGCTTCACAGACTGATTGATGCTAATGACCCTCAACGCCTTCACAGACTGATTGATGCTAATGACCCTCTTCACAGACTGATTGATGCTAATGACCCTCAAAGCCTTCACAGACTGATTGATGCTAATGACCCTCAAAGCCTTCACAGACTGATTGATGCTAATGACCCTCACGGCCTTCACAGACTGATTGATGCTAATGACCCTCTTCACAGACTGATTGATGCTAATGACCCTCAAAGCCTTCACAGACTGATTGATGCTAATGACCCTCAAAGCCTTCACAGACTGATTGATGCTAATGACCCTCACGGCCTTCACAGACTGATTGATGCTAATGACCCTCAAAACCTTCACAGACTGATTGATGTTCACAGACTGATTGATGCTAATGACCCTCAAAGCCTTCACAGACTGATGGGTGTAAACTACACAGACACTCAACAGTGAATAATCAATTAATTAAGTGTAATGCTCCTTTAATGGGTGGCTTTATGTAGCCCAATAAGAAGACAAGCTCTTAATGAACTCTCATCCTCATTAGCTGTCGTCGTTTCACACACTTCCAACGAACGCACATGCGGCATGCACGTGCACACACACACACAC
>NC_140265.1:1647086-1727086 GCF_949987555.1 Borostomias antarcticus | reverse complement strand
ACCGAAGGAGTCCGCCCGGAACCTTATTAACATTTTATTGCCAGGAGAGATAAATGAGAGAGAGGGAGAGAGAGAAAAAAAAACTCAGTGCAGACAGAGTGAGGAGGGATGTTAGATACCAGGGCTATTTTTAGCCTGCGCTCGCATGCACCAAAACCCGCCTCCCAGAGTCTCCCCCCTACCTTCCCCTCACCTGTCTTCATCTTCTCGTTTTGCCTCCTTCTCTCTCACCCTCACTTCCCTTCTCTGGGTCTATGTGTACGTTCCTCGCTTGCATCAGATCGGAAGGATTAGTAGATTACTCTGTGTCTAATCTGTTTATTTATTATAAAAATGTATTATTTTTTCCCCACCAAAAGATTTGTTTTAGACATCGTACTTTACATAATTAACATATCCTCAGCACAGAATTAGATTTTTGTCCGTGTTGGCCATGGTGCACCCGTCTGGAATACTTGTAGGTCCTTTTGAAAACATCTATTAAAACTATTAAAATCTATGTAGAAAACAGTGTTTGCGTCATATTCATTACTGATAATCTCCTTATTGGTTGGGTTTTCCAGATCCTTCTCACCGAGGCAGATGACTCAGAATAACACATGAATGTAGGTCTTCACATCACCTCTCACTCCAACAGAGAAGCTTTGCTTTTCTGCTTTTCACCTTCAAACACAAAGAGATGCGTACTGTTGGATTGGTGTGAGTTCTTTATCTCTCTCTCTGTCTCTCTCTTTCCCCCCTCCCCCCCCCCCCCCCCCCCCCACCCCCACCCTCTCCCTATCTCATCGATGCCCTTAAGCTGCGCAATATTGCCTGGCAACAGAGTGATGCATCTATTGTGAGAGTGTGAACGCGGTGGTCTGTCTTCACACCTGAGCTCCGCCACATTCTTAATTTAATTAGCCCTGTGGGAGAGAGAGAGAGAGAGAGAGAGAGAAAGAGAGAGAGAGAGACAGAGAGAGAGACCGCGGTGCACAAACTAGCCGTTTCTCTCTAACAGCCCTCCATCTGTCCACGTGTCTCTGCTCCTCTCCTCTCTCTCTGCCGCCGGGAGGCCGTGATTCACACCCCGCTAGGCTGACAGGCTGACAATGAAGCGCTGCACAGCTGCCTGAGGGCCCGCCGAGGGGAGGGACACCTGCAGCACTGACCAGTCAGACCTGGATTGGTGCGATTTGGGTGGGAGATGGTGTGAGAGCTTCTCCTGGAGGGTTTGAGATGCGTTTTCGATGGAGCAGATTTGACCTGATTAACAGCACCAGACTAGACCAGACAAGAATAGACCAGACTAGACCAGATTAGACCAGATTAGACTAGACCAGATTAGACCAGACCAGATTAGACCAGACCAGACTAGACTAGACCAGACTAGACCAGATTAGACCAGACCAGACAAGAATAGACCAGACTAGACCAGACTAGACCAGATTAGACCAGACCAGATTAGACCAGACCATATTAGACCAGACCAGATTAGACCAGACCAGACCAGATTAGACCAGACCAGACTAGACTAGACCAGACTAGACCAGATTAGACCAGACCAGATTAGACCAGACCAGACCAGACCAGACCAGACTAGACTAGACCAGACTAGACCAGATTAGACCAGACCAGACAAGAATAGACCAGACTAGACCAGATTAGACCAGACCAGATTAGACCAGACAAGAATAGACCAGACTAGACCAGATTAGACCAGACCAGACTAGAGCAGACTAGACTTGACTAGACTAGACTATACGGTAACACTTTATTTTAGGGGGTTGAAATTACCTAGTAATTTCCTAGTAATAAGGTGGCAATTACCTAGTAATTTCTTAGAAATAAGGTTGAAATTACTTAGTAATTTCCTAATAAGGTGCTAATTATCAAGTTATTTTTTAGAAATAAGGTGGTCATATACTAGTAATAAGGTGGTATTTTATCAAATAATTTAATATAAATAAGGTGACAGTAAGCAGCAGTAATGTCAAAGTAATGAGGTGATACAACTCCTTGTAAAGTGGAGAGAATTAGCATGAGTTAATTTGTAATAAGGTGAGAGTTTCTTAGTAATTTCTTGGTAATTTCTCAGGAACAGCCCACTAAAATAAAGTGTGTTCCTAATGCGTAATTTCCACGTAATGTCTAAGTAATTTCTTATGAAGAGCCCACTAAAATAAAGTGTGTTTCTATGGCATAATTTCCAGGTAATTTCTCAGGAACAGCCCCCTAAAATACAATGTGTTCCTACTGCATAATTTCCAAGTAATTTCTTGGTAATTTCTCAGGAACAGCCCCCTAAAATAAAGTGTGTTCCAACTGTGAAATTTCTTGGTAATTTCTTATGAACAGCCCCCTAAAATAATGCTCCAATATCCTTAAAAAGGCATCCAGCCACTCCTTCCCTGTGTTTCCTTGCCAACCAGTGGTTCCACTCAATGAACTTCAAGTTAATTCTGAGAGCCGAATTCTTACTCCCCGCAGGATCCTACTCCCCTCGCACGTGAACGCGCATTCGCTTGTTCTCACTGCAGCTCGTCGGCATAGGTCGATGTGCGCTCTTCTCCAACAAAATTAGTGTTTTAAATACAGTTTCTACCACTCTGTAAAGACCATAACATTACAAGAGCAGCAAATTATCACAAAAAGCCATTGTAGGTTATATTAGGTTTTAAAGTGAACACATCGCAATGCGAATATCAGAATGGCATGGCGACTCGCTACTGAAAGCCACGATAATAGAGCTAGGCTATATTATTTATCCTCCCTCTTGTTCGCCTACATTATACAAAAAGCAGTAGGCTATACTGTACCACTCCTTTATCCACAGACACAGAACAATTTCTGATTATTTGCTTTTATAGTAGACCTACACCAACAGCTTCAGTCACCACTGCTAAAGCCCATCTAGCCTAGTTTGCAAAGGCTGAAAAGTTATTCTGTTTACACCTAGGCCTAGTTCACTAGATGCTAGACCCACCAGAACACACAATTTATTAAGTCCAAAAATGCAAAGAAGACAAGTGCAAGACTAATGTAGGCTAAAAGTATTCCAAGCATTTATTAGTCAAACAATTCTAGCATGTCAAAACTGTCAGAACAAAATAATATCAAAATAATATATTACAATAAATACTATTTACTGTTCTACATTCTCTGTTTAGGCCTAGGCTAAGCAATTTTACACACAAGCAAGACAGAGGTACTCAGATTCTGGCAAAGGCTTTCCCACAAAGCTTTGATGATACCAGCGTGGGCTCACAGACAATCTAAACAAGGGATATTGACAATTTCTTTTATTTTTGAGAGCAGCACATACACTTCAGTTCCAGGCTTCTTCTACACCTGCAATATCAAAGTATATTAAATACTGGAACGCATCCACATATCTTTTATATGTAGAAAACCATAACATTTGATTAAAAATCACATAGGTAGCTCACCGGGTAAGGCGCGCCCCATATGAAGGCTAGTCCTTCACGCGGCGGACCCGGGTTCGATTCCCGGCTCGGGTCCTGTGCCGCATGTCCTCCCCTCTCTCTCTCCCACGTTTCCTGTCTCTCTCAGCTGTCCTGTCCATTAAAGCTGAAAAGCCCTAAAAAATATCTTTAAAAAAATCAAATCACATGAGATGCTGCTGGACCGAGTGGTTCTGGAGTGGGTGGTTCTGGACTGAGTGGTTCTGGACTGAGTGGTTCTGGGGTGGGTGGTGCTGGGGTGGGTGGTTCTGGGGTGGGTGGTTCTGGGGTAGGTGGTTCTGGGGTGGGTGGTGCTGGGGTGGGTGGTTCTGGGGTGGGTGGTTCTGGGGTGGGTGGTTCTGGGGTGGTTCTGGGGTGGGTGGTGCTGGGGTGGGTGGTTCTGGGGTGGGGTGGTTCTGCGGTGGGTGGTGCTGGAGTGGGTGGTTCTGGGGTAGGGTGGTTCTGGGGTGGGTGGTTCTGGGGTGGGTGGTTCTGGGGTGGTGCTGGGGTGGGTGGTGCTGGGGTGGGTGGTTCTGGGGTAGGTGGTGCTGGGGTGGGTGGTTCTGGGGTGGGTGGTTCTGGGGTGGGTGGTGCTGGGGTGGGTGGTTCTGGGGTGGGTGGTGCTGGGGTGGGTGGTTCTGGGGTGGGTGGTGCTGGGGTAGGTGGTGCTGGGGTAGGTGGTGCTGGGGTGGGTGGTTCTGGGGAAGGTGGTTCTGGACTGAGTGGTTCTGGGGTGGGTGGTTCTGGGGTGGGTGGTTCTGGACTGAGTGGGTCTGGGGTGGGTGGTGCTGGGGTGGTTCTGGGGTGGGTGGTTCTGGGGTGGGGTGGTTCTGGGGTGGGTGGTGCTGCAGTGGTGGCAGCTGGCTTGAGGTTTTTCTTGATCTTGTTGGGGATGCGAGGACTCTCTTCTAGGTGCCGCCTCAAGTGGTCAATGTTTATGTTTGCGAATATAACGCCATTGTCATCCGCCAGATCAGCACTTTTATTGTGCAGGTTGGTGATGGTGTGGGTGGTGCTGGGGTGGGTGGTTCTGGTGTGGGTGGTTCTGGGGTGGGTGGTTCTGGGGTGGGTGGTGCTGGGGTGGGTGGTTCTGGGGTGGGTGGTTCTGGACTGGCGGTTGGTGATGGTGTATGGCCCCAGGTAATTAGGTTCCAGCTTGCTCCCTTTTCTCTGCTGGCTTCTGATGTTAAGCCTCCATGCCCTGTCCCCAACATGAAATGCATCAGCAGATGATTTCTGTGAACGTGCCTTCATTTTGTCCTGTGCAGTCTTCATGTTGTCTTTGGCCATTGCCAGGACTCCAGAAATACTTAGGGCAGAGTCAGTCAGCTCTTCTTTGCCCATGGTATTCTCAACAACACCTGTATCAATTGTCATAGAAATTGTAGTTTCATCACCTCCTTTTGTAATTCACCACCTCCCTCAACCTTTCACATAGCTGTGCTAACCTAATTCATGACAGGAATAACCATCCTTTGTCCCTTACCGCCTTTTCTCATGTCACGTGTCTGTATTCTCGACCACTGTTGATTACGCCTGCCATTTTAATATGACGTACAATGGGTTAGCCAATCACATCCTGGAAACGCCATACCTGTGTTTTGCTTGAATATAAGGCCGCGCAAGACCAGACTGGGGCGCTTCACATGGATAAACCACTCACGTGCGTTGTCCTGAAGTCCTTGCGCTCGTATGTTTTCTCAGTAAACCAGACTTAACCTGTTTGAGCGAATCTTGGCAAATCCTTTTTGACTAGATCAGTTAAAATCCAGTACACAAGTTTTTATTTTATTTTATAGTGTGATATTTATTCAAATGGCTATACTTAGTAGACTATTTCAATCCTTGGAGTAACGTTGGTATTCCATCTTTGGAGTAGGCCTACTTAAAACCTGGTACTAACCCTGTACACCTCTGGGATTTGGGATGGATATCTGGCCTCTCTCCCAAACATACAATATGCATACATTTTTGTAGTCATCTGTTTTTTGGTCCTGAGGCCAAACATCACTGCATCTAGATGCAGATCCCATTCTTTGGCGTTGTTGTTCACCATCTTACAAAGTGATCTGAAGAGATAATACCATCAAAGATTAGATTAATCATATCGTATTTTGAGATTGTCACATTAGCTATATTGCCGTACTTTAGAGATAAGGTAATTGACATATTTTAGTATTTTCGAAGATATAGCATAATAATGTCCTATATATTAGATCTGCATTTTCATAGTCTGTATCATTAGAGTTTCAACATACAGATCATACCTCTGGAAGGTTCCATTCATCCTCTCCACTCAACCATTGGTTTGTGGATGATATGAAACAGAGACGTCGTCTGATGCTTAAGACCTCACAGACCTCTTTGTTGAGCTGGAATTAGTAAAGACAATTTAGAGACTTAGGCACAAGGAAAACATTTATATTGTGTGACAATGTGTTTAAACAAACTTACAGCATTTATGAACTCCTTCCCCTGTTCTGTGAGGACTATTTTATGTGCCTCAAACTGGTGCACAAACTTAAGCAGACACCTTGTTACGTCTTTTGCAGACTTTGATGGAATGGCATATGCCTGTGGCCACTTTGTGAGGTAGTCCACTATGACACAAATATATTGGTTGGCACTTTCGGCTAGGGAAAGTTTACCTATAAGGTCCATTCCCACCAACTCAAACGGTTCATTCACCTAGAAGAAATGAATGATATGAACTACACAAATACCTTGTGATAATTTGTTTGCCTTAACGTTATTTCATTTAACTGTTTACAATTGTAAAAAGGAAACATCTCACCCCTGTTTTGATTGATTATGATTGAGACATAAAAAGAAAACATACCGTGATAGGTATGATCTCCTCTGCCTGCTTGATGGAGGTCTGGTTGGCCTGGCGAGGAACGCACTGTGCCACCTTTATTAAAACAGTAACGTTTCAGATGTTGACATTGGCTATGATCTATGATCCTCACTTTAAAAATGTTTGAATCTGGACTAGTATTGAAAGATACCAATGAGCAGCTACACTGACAAATCTAGAAAACTGGCAAGGCGAGGCAAGGGTTCGAGTTATGCGGGTGGCATGGGCTATAGTGAGGGGTCTCAGCTCCCATGAACGCAGTCATAGGCTACATCTGTGGAGGAACTACCAACATCCATTATTGTAATAACTTTTTTATAATAACGAGATAAATATGCTTAAAGAAACTAGTTTTACAAATGAAATGGCGGTGCAATAGAATGCCTTGCGTGGGAAAACATTAGAAAGAACCCAATCAGATTGTCTTTATAATGTAGGTTATTGAATAGAAAGTCATCATCACAATCTTCACAGAGCGCTTCCTCCGAGTTCCGCGCCAAAGATAGGGTATTAAACTTCGGAGCGCTCGTAACACGCGAGGCGCGTCGCTTTAGCAGAGCATGCGCACCCCAAGCCGCCGAGCCTACTGCTCCAAAGAATGAGCGCACAAAAATGCAAATGACAGCGCAGACGCTTTTAAATAAATTATTTATATAGGCCTATTTATTTAGTTATTTATCTCCGCTCCTAAAGTTAGTTATTTTACAGACCCACAAAGCTCAAATTATAGGCTAACTCGAACCCTGAGTGAACCTCAGATTTCTTACAGCATGAATTAATTTAAATTAGGAGTATAATCATCCATGCGTCAATGTCTACAGACATGCGAGCAAATTGAACCTTGTCATGATGGCATCTCTTGTTTTTCTTTGCTCCAATGCTGCTGCTGTGGAACTCTACGAATACATCGTTAGCCTCTTCTATTCCACGGACAACTTTTGCCATCTAATGCCAGACGACGCCTTGCCGCCTAGGGTAATACAGTTTCATATCTGTGAAATAATAAAGTACTATGAATAACATATTTCGGATAGTTTAGAAGATAAAACGCAGTTTAAAAAACATTATAGCACATGAGTCTTATTATTTACCAGAATGTTATCATTTTATGAGGAAAAGTCTAATTCATTTTCTCCATCTAACACCATCCCTAAACACGACCATATACTTTTTTCTTTTTTCTTTTTTAAGTTCAACTTTACATTATAAGTAGCCGTTTTCTTTGTAAAATGCTGTGAAAGTCAACAACAAAATCTAAATAATAAAGGCAGGCCTACAGATATCCCAAAACCCTATCTAAATACAGTAACTAAGTAGCTACTTCGATAGTTATTCAAATTGTTTGTGGAAATGTAATCTTACCTTCGATAATGAATGTGTTAGCCTTCTTCCGGAAATTATTTGTGTCCACCTTGGACATGCCTTCTGGATAAACACCATTCGATTTATAATGAAGAATTTCATCGTAGAGATTTGGATCCATTTTCTCCCCTGTCGCTCTTATGACTCCCTTGACGGATTAAACAGTAAGGTGACCCTTCCAAAAATGATCACAAATTTGGAGGGTGCTTCATATACTGGGGTGGGGAGTGCCTGGTAAACTGTAAAAAATGCCGGTAAAATTAAGATGTATGACCCAATTATGTCCAAGGTCACTGTGCAAGACTCTCTTTGATCTCTCTACATCTGTCTGATTGAACAGACTGCTCACCTTTGGTGGTCTTTGATGGAGACAGACGACCACGTGACCAAGTTATGCTCTTCTTAGGTATAAACTCTCAATCTTGGGTGTTTTTTAATTCTGATTTAATTCTGATCAAGATTTATGACCCAACAATTAGGTCTAAAGCCACTGTGCAAGACTCTGTCTGATCTCATCTCTCTACATAAAGTCTCTCTCTGATATCTCTACAGGGTGCCGTAAAGGGGGATAAAGTTAGGACAATTCCAAGGGCCCTGCACTGACGGGCCCTCATAAACCACTATTATTATTATTATTATGATCATAAGGTTTAGGTCTGGGAGGCCCAATGTTATATTCTTTCATAGGGCCCAAAATGTCTAGCAGCGCCCCTGAGTACATATGTCTGATGAGTTGACCTTTGTTTGTCTCCGATGGAAACGACCAGGTGTGTCGTACGCTGTGCAAAAGGTAAAAAATGCTGGGAAATTGTGATTTTTTTTCTAGGCCAAAAGGTTACAAGGAATGCAGGACAGCAAAGGGTCAGCTTTCTTTGTAAAAGCCACAAATCGGGCAGTGGAATGTCCAGACTTTTTTGACTGGGGTGGCACAAGTGGGGTACTAACTTATGCAGGGGTGGCATGAAGTAAGGCCTAGTGTATTGGCACCTCTCCATTGACCAGCAAGTACATCCCCCCTCCGCTCCCCAATGTTAATTAAAAATAATTGAAGTATTGAATCTATAAAGAAAACAAAGTAAGATTTAGATGATCACTAAGCATCTTTCTTATGATATAATAACATATACCATATAAACATATACCATAAAACATATAAACATATTTATTGTTATGAAAATGTCATGCATGCATGCTCATATCAATCATGAAAAGGTATACATTATTTTATCCTCACTTCCCCGTATCTTTGGTTTGTGGTATACTGTACTTTGGCGTACTTTGTGGTACTTGTGGTATACTTTGGGGTACTCAGTGGTATACTTTGCAGTACTTTGCAGTACTTTGTGGTATACTTTGGGGTACACAGCAAATACTTTGCAGTACTCTTCAGTATACTTTGGGGTACTTTGAGGTACTTCGATATTTTGCGGGAGTTTGCAGTAAACGTTGGGGTACTTTGCAGTACTTTGCGATACTGTGCGGAATACTTTGATGTACTTTGTGGTGTGCTTTGGAGTACTTTGCGATACTTAGTGGTATACTTTGGGGTACTTTGCAGTACTTTGCGATACTGTGCGGAATACTTTGATGTACTTTGTGGTGTGCTTTGGAGTACTTTGCGATACTTAGTGGTATACTTTGGGGTACTTTGCAGTACTTTGCTGTATACTTTGGGGTACTTTGCTGTATACTTCGGGGTACTTTGGGGTATTTTGCAGTATTTTACAGTACTTTGCGCTATACCTTGGAGTACTTTGTGGCATCCTTTGGAGTACTTTGAGGTACTTTGTGATTAGTGATTAGTAGGGCCCTTCAAAAAGGGGTTCAGTATTTTATCTTGGCCTATATAGTAGGAGACAGGAACTGATTTAATTCTAAGTGACTTATCCTGCATGGTGTTTCTTCTATAGCATGTTGGTATTGTTGATGTTCTCAGTCAGACACCCTCTCAATAATGCATATACAGGGATGTTTGTTGTCCATATCTGGTCCTTGGTGATCATCAATCATCAGTCCTTGGTCATCAATATACTGTACTTGTAAATACACTGTCTCCACACTGCTGTTCAGGCAATTGGCCGCTCCTGCTTCCTGCTAGTCCACTAGAATCACTTTCATCTTCCTGCTTCCTGCTGTAGTCCACTAGCATCTCCATTATCTTACTGACGTTCAGGTGGAAGTTGTTGTCCTGACAACATTTAGTTCGGCACTCCACCCCCTCCACGAAGGCCTTCTCATTATTGTTGGAGATCAGGCCTACCGCAGCTGTGTCATAAGTGAATTGATAATTGAGCTGGAATTGTAGGTAACTATGCAGTCGTGTTTGTACAGAGGATATGAAACAGCCCAGTGTTGAGGGTGAGAGGGTGACTTTCTCCAGTGTTGAGGGTGACAGAAGATGATGCCCACTCTCGCCCCCTGGGGTCTGCCCGTCAGGAAGTTGAGGATCCACCTGTGCAGGAAGGGTTTAATCTCCAATCTCCATCCTGCGTTGGGAGATGAGTATGGGGCAGTTATGGTATTGCAATCTGAAATATAGTCGGTGGATAGCAGCTCTTCACTATAGTTGATGAACAGTAGTCTCACATAATTTGCCTCATATACTTTGCTTTCAATTCAGAGAATTAAATCAGTTCCTGTCCCCTACTATATAGGCTAAGATAAAATACTAAACCCCTTTTTGAAGGGCTTACTAATCACTAAGTACCTCAAAGTACTCCAAAGTATACCACAAAGTACCCTAACAGTATTATTCATTCGCTTTTTTAGATTATTACATTATCAGTCAAGTATTACATAACCAGTTTTGGAAAAAAAAGACCCACCTGATAATGTAATAACTTGACCAATAATGTAATAAGGTATTACATTATCAGAAAAATGGTATTACATTACCAGTCAGGAAATTGTATTACATTATTGGTTAAATTATTAGATTATCAGGTTTTATTACATTTTCGATTGAGTTCAGTCAAACTTTTATTACATTATCAGGCGTTATTACATTATCAGTTAATCATTACATTATCAGGTGCTACAGGGTTCTTACATGTTTCGTCACTAGATGATATCCCTAAAAGCACATGCTTGTAGTTAGTTACAACGGGCGGCATTTGGCAGGGGGAGTAAGAATCTGCCGAACAGGCTGGCATAAACTCACTCCCCTCATATCTTTGGTTTGCAAAGTCAGAGGCACTTCATATTTAACCTGCTTACTGTACATCTTTATGTATGTACAGGGAGTATAGCAGTGGGGGGAGTGTGTTGTAAAGTCAATGAACAGCAATCTCACTAAATTCCCCTTCCCTTTGCCCAGGTGAAGTGTGAAGGATGTGGGCGATGGCGTCCTCTGTGGAACTGTTGGGTCGATAGGCAAACTGTAGAGGGTCCAGTGTACAGGGCAGTTTGGAGTAGATGTAGTCCTTCTACTGGGCAATAGTCATGGACTATACGGACATATGGACGTTATAGGCATGTTATATTGATGTGAATTAATTAATTATTCCATTATTTAAGTGTCATGCTTCAAATGAAACCCAGCCCATATGGACTCATAAGATACCTTTTCTGTTTATTTTTTCATAAACAATTATCATTTATGACAAAACAACCCAAAAAATACAAAAATGTATCCACAGTACAGCATAACATATACCAGTAAATAATAGAGTTGGCCAGGCCTATTATGTAGGCTATTTTAAGTGCTCTGGTTTCTTGTCGTGGCTGTTATAGCGTGGGCTATAGGCTCCATTCGCCGATGGGTCGCTGAGTTTCCATGGATGTATTAGTGAGGTTCGCATTTCGATGCGTTCATCTTATAACCAAAAACCTACAATATACAATCGCTTTTTGTGATGAGCTGTTACTCTTGTGATGTTCTGGTCTTTACTGGGTGGTAGAAACTGTATTTAAACACTCATTTGTCAGGAGAAGAGCGCAGATTGACCTATGCCGACGAGCTGTGAGAACAAGCGAATGCGCGTTCACGCGCTAGGGGAGTAGGATTCTGCGGGGAGTGAGAATTCGGCACAACACCTGGGTGGGGTAGCTGAACCAGTAGATCATCTCCTTGTGTACGCCAGGCTCCCTCAATATGTTGGCTGTGTGCCCCTCTCGCTGTAACCGTCTTATCCTAGATCAACCTTTATCATTTATTAGGGCCCGAGCACTGGCGGTGCGAGGCCCTATTGAAACTCGAAGGATTATTATTCTCCTTCTCCTTCTTCTCCCCAAACAAATGCGTTTTTGGCGGCCTAAACATCGCTGAAAACGGATGAAACTTTGCAGATACGTCAGTCCCGGTGAAAAATGTGATAATTTATGGGTGACGCAAATGGGCGTGGCAAAACGGCTCAAGAGCGCCCCCTGGAAAAAAATGGCGAGCCCCACCTTTCAGTTTGATGTAGGCGGACGAAATTCGGTGGGCATATGTAGTTCATCGAGACACACTAAAATGTCTCTTGGAGCTATACCCAACATGCAACAGGAAGGCCGCCATTTTGCTCTTAATGTGCCATTTTGTCCTTGTTTTTACCATTTCCATGCCTCGTACTTTAACGAACTCCTCCTACAGATTTCATCAAAAGTTATCAAAAGAATTCATGAGGGTTCTGTCCTGAACACATCTATGTGTCAGTATTGCGTCATACTTATAGCGCCACCTATTGGTGAAACAGGAAGTCCTCATAACTCCTGCATAGATCATCCGATTTGCACCAGATTGCTGACGCTTCATGAAGGTCGCATCTTGAACACACCTGTAAGTCAGTTTTGCGTCATACCTACAGCGCCACCTACTGGTGAAAGAGTAGGTACTCATAACTCCTACATACGTTATCCGATTTACTCCAAATTGCTCATGCTTGATGAAGGTCGCGTCTTGAACAAAGCTGTAGGTCAGTTTTGAATCATACTTATAGCGCCGCCTACAGGTCAAGCAGGAAGTAATCATAACTCCTACATACATTATCCGATTTACTCAACATTTCTCACGCTTCATCAAGGTTCCATCCTGAACACATCTATACATCGGTATTGAGTCACGCTTAGAGCGCCACCTACTGGTGACAGGAAGTTTCTCTCAGTACTGGACACCGAAATAGCACACCCTTTAACGGTGCCGCACCCCGACACGCGTGGGGTGCGAGGGCCCGCTCACTGCTGCTCGCAGCCCTAGTTTAATATTGTCTTTGCTGAGTCAACAGACATAACGTTAGGCACGAATCGTAGTGAGCTACCCGGCTAGCCAGCCAGTCAGCTAGCCAACCAGCCAGCCAGCTAGCTTGCCAGCCAGCCAGATAGCTAACTAGCATTAAGTTACTATCTTATGTAAATATCAGCCAGTCACAAACCATCAAATCTGCCATTCAAAACATGTCTTTTTTTATATTTTTGAAATCGAGATTTTTTTTGCGTCGCACCATTTCATGTAAATAGATGGGGGGGTGGGGAGTGATGGTCAAACAGTAGTATTGTAGCATGCGAGGTGTATAAGTGTATGGGCTTCCAAATATCTCTTGTAGCCTAGGTACAAAGCAGTGTATGGCCTGCTTCCTTTTTTCTAGTAAGTAAAATAAACCATAATTAATCTATTAATCTACTAATGAATCTTTTACTTTTCTTGTTTTTGGCATACACAAAAAATCAAGTACCCCCCCCCATCTAATTACATGAAATGGTTCGGTCCTGCCTCACAACGCAGGACTTGCAATCAGGAGTGAGGAGTGCGGGAGTGGAGCATCATGTCTCAGCTTCCTAAAGAAAAACCTGGCTTTCAAAAGTATAAAGAAACATGATTTGAATGGCAGGTTTGATGGTTTGTGACTGGCTGACATTTACATAAGATAAGTATCTAGTTAATGCTAGTTAGCTCATGGCTGGCAAGCTAGTGATGTGGGTTTCCCCCTGTCCCTATGTCTGTGCCTTGACTCTTAAGGTCAAAGGCTCTTGGTGCCTCTGACTGCATGGACTAACAGAAATTGGCAAGATAGAGTGTAACGGTTGCTCCATTGTTGATTTATGTCATCCAGGCCTAGTCTTCCCAATATGGTAACAGACCCTGTGTGTGTGTCCAATTAAAATTGTGTCTGATAGGAAGAGTGTCCAATGGGAAAGTGGGCCTTCGGGCATTGCCTTATTGTGACGTTAGGAATGTGAAACCCACGGCTTAAAAGCTGATAACGTGACTATGTGTTTAATAAATTACTTAGACATTACTTGGAAATTACACATTAGGAACACACTTTATTTTAGGAGGCTGTTCCTGAGAAATTACCAAGAAATTACTAAGAAACAATCACCTTATTACAAATTAATTCATGATAATTCTCTCCACTTTACAAGGAGTTGTATCACCTCATTACTTTGACATTACCTCTGCTTACTGTCACCTTATTTATATCAAATTACTTGTTAAAATACCACCTTATTACTAGTATATTACCACCTTATTTCAAAAAAATAATTTGATAATTACCACCTCATTATGAGGAAATTACTAGGTAATTTCAACCTTATTTCTAAGAAATTACTAGGTAATTACCACCTTATTACTAGGAAATTACTAGGTAATTTCAACCCCCTAAAATAAAGTGTTACCGACTATACTATACTATACTATACTATACTAGACTACACCAGACCAGACTAGACGAGACATCCCTTACGCAGTGCACCCTTAACAGGCAAGAGCAATCATGCAAAGAAAAGCAAAGTATTTGAGATAGTATTTTAAAGCAGGTAAAGTATTTGAGATAGTATTTTAAAGCAGGTAAAGCATTTGAGATAGTATTTTCAAGCAGGTAAAGCATTTGAGATAGTATTTTAAGTATTTACCACTTCAGGCAGTAGCTTGGTGGCAAGGTCGTGAATGGCCTTCCCCAGAATACACAGAGAGGACAGGATGAAGACCACGCCCAGGATCACACAGGCTCTGGAGTGGAGAGAGGGAGAGAGAGATGAGGAGAGGGAGAGAGAGAGGTGGATATGTGGAGAGAGAGGGAGAGGTGAAGATGTGGAGAGAGAGAGGTGGAGAGGGAGGTGGAGAGAGAGGGAAGGAGATGTGGAGAGAAAGAGGTAGGGAGAGGTGGAGAGAGGGAGGTGGAGAGAGAGGGGGAGGGAGAGAGACAGATAATTATTTTTCATGTTACCCTTGTAAAAAACGAGGGTGGCCTGGAAGTCAGCAGAGCAAACATGACAACACAACCAACACAACAGTAAACAAACACGACAACACAACAGTAAAGAAACACGACATCACAACCAACACAACAGTACACACGTCTCATAAAACTATGCATACATTCATACAGAATCTCAAGAGAAATGGTCCGATCTCAGTTCTCAGTCCGTGAGCTCATCTTACAGTGATGCGCTGACATACACAAGATGGTCACAGCAGTTATTTAACCACAGACAACAGAGGAGTTGGTTACTTTACTGTATAACTGTGTGTGAGAGAGAGAGAGAAAGAAAGGGTGTGTGTGTGTGTGGGGGGGGGGGGGGGGGGGGGGGGGGGGGGGGGGGATCAGCTCCCGTCTTGCTGTGTTCGTCTCCAGCCATGGTGTTGCCTAGTTACCCTCAGGTCCGGGCCCCTGAGCATGTATGATCGATAACAGACTTCTCTGACCGGGCAGCGCTCAGGTCCGGGCCCCTGAGCATGTATGATCGATAACAGACTTCTCTGACCGGGCAGCGCTCAGGTCCGGGCAGCTCTGGCTTCCTGCTGAGCCTTGAGAACACTTCGACTGACGAACACCGAGGCAGAAACATCCGTGTATGGTTTGTTCTTTGGTTTTTCTCTTTTTTTGTTTTAAAACCAAAACGGAAAAATGAAAAATGTTGTTTTTTGGTTTTTCCAATTTCGTCTTGAAACAGAAAAACGAACGAACCATACACAGATTCAGAAACATCCGTTTGGAGAACCGGAGCTTTGCTCACATTCTAAACTCCTCTCACGCTCTAGCGGTCCGTTCAGGTTCTCCTGGTGGAGCCGTACTGTCGAGCCTGACATCGCCCGGCAACAGAGAGGTGTTTACAGAGACAGAGTCGGAGTCGCAGCGGGTCTCTGAGGGGTGGTCTCTCTGTGCCGTGCGTCGCTATAACGTAGCCCCCCGCTCTCCACACGCCAACAGCTCCGCCGGGGCCCAAGCTGCTGTACGTTGTCCCCGGACACCGGCGGCTAAAGATGGATGATGAATAACCAATCAAAAGGTTGCCCACCGCCGTTGCCTAACAATGGTGGCAACGCCCATCACAAAGGTTCCCTTCTCCTCAGCCCAGACGTGCACTCCAACCACTTCTACTACAAAGGCCTCGTTTCAAATGCAAGTACAGCTGAAGGTTACGTGCACATGTAATGCAATATTGTTGTTTCTAGTCCTACAGTCCATCAAATTGCCTAGCCTAGTGTTGTATTGTAGTGTATTGTTCAGTTGTTCAGGTATTGGATGGTATCCAGCCACCCACTCAGGCAGGTCTGGTGTCTGGCCTCTCTCTGCAGCTCGTCACGTTGACATTCAGTCAGCAGTCTAACGACCCGTACGACACAGAGAACAATCTTCCTCTAGTTAGAGGAGGGGAACAAGACGCGACTTCCCGCTGGTCGTTCATCTGTGGTAGAGCTAGTTAACTGTCTGGTAGATGTTTGTCTGTGGTAGAGCTAGTTAACCGTCTGGTAGATGTTTGTCTGTGGTAGAGCTAGTTAACTGTGTGGTAGATGTTTGTCTGTGGTAGAGCTAGTTAACCGTCTGGTAGATGTTTGTCTGTGGTAGAGCTAGTTAACCGTCTGGTAGATGTTTGTCTGTGGTAGAGCTAGTTAACCGTCTGGTAGATGTTCATCTGTGGTAGAGCTAGTTAACCGTCTGGTAGATGTTTGTCTGTGGTAGAGCTAGTTAACCGTGTGGTAGATGTTTGTCTGTGGTAGAGCTAGTTAACCGTCTGGTAGATGTTTGTCTGTGGTAGAGCTAGTTAACTGTCTGGTAGATGTTTGTCTGTGGTAGAGCTAGTTAACCGTCTGGTAGATGTTTGTCTGTGGTAGAGCTAGTTAACCGTGTGGTAGATGTTTGTCTGTGGTAGAGCTAGTTAACCGTCTGGTAGATGTTTGTCTGTGGTAGAGCTAGTTAACCGTCTGGTAGATGTTTGTCTGTGGTAGAGCTAGTTAACCGTCTGGTAGATGTTTGTCTGTGGTAGAGCTAGTTAACCGTCTGGTAGATGTTTGTCTGTGGTAGAGCTAGTTAACCGTCTGGTAGATGTTTGTCTGTGGTAGAGCTAGTTAACCGTCTGGTAGATGTTTGTCTGTGGTAGAGCTAGTTAACCGTCTGGTAGATGTTTTTCTGTGGTAGAGCTAGTTAACCGTCTGGTAGATGTTTGTCTGTGGTAGAGCTAGTTAACTGTCTGGTAGATGTTTGTCTGTGGTAGAGCTAGTTAACCGTCTGGTAGATGTTTGTCCGTGGTAGAGCTAGTTAACCGTCTGGTAGATGTTTGTCTGTGGTCGAGCTAGTTAACCGTCTGGTAGATGTTTGTCTGTGGTAGAGCTAGTTATCTGTCAACAGTGGCATGCTTTTTCTAAAAGACCAACTACCAAAAAGAGGAGCTAAAGTAGGAAACCTTAGAGGAACCAATTATTAGCTGCTTTGTGCACATACACACACACACACACACACACACACACACACGCACACACATTCTTATCAACGCCCACGGAGCCAAAGAGAAGCTGTGCAGGGGAGCTGACAGCTTTGATCTGCTGGGTTCATATGATTAAACAAGCAGCACACACATGCTTTGATGTGGGACTTTTGAAATCGATCTTCTTTATAGACTCATGGCATCAAACATTTGACATCAGGTCATGTTGTTATATATTATTTTTGATGCGAGGATTGAAATGTTTCTGATTTCTAGCTTTTCTAAATGTTATGTGCTGTAAATGCAGATATCGGAGAGGGAGTGAGATAAAGAGAAAAGGAGAGAGAGAGAGAGAGAGAGAGGGAGAGAGAGACAGAAAGGGAGAGAGAGAGAAGGAGAGAGAGAGAGAGAGAAGGCTAGATTCTCAACGGTCGTCAATTAACTCAGGCCTGCTCAGATGGCGAACTGATATCGTCTGTCTCCAACGACGATGGGGGTGGGGGCTGGGGTGGGGGCTGGGGTGGGGGCTGGGGTGGGGGCTGGGGGCTGGGGTGGGGGCTGGGGGCTGGGGTGGGGGCTGGGGTGGGGTCTGGGGTGGGGGCTGGGGTGGGGGCTGGGGGCTGGGGTGGGGGCTGGGGGCTGGGGTGGGGGCTGGGGTGGGGCGGAAACACAACACCTTGAGTCGATGGGGCGGGACCAGGTCCCCATCCTTTCATTGTCTTCTTCCCTGTCTGTCGCACTCTCTCTAGCTCTTTTTATCTCCATCTCTCTCTCTCTCTCTCCATCTCTCTCTCTCTCTCCATCTCTCTCTCTCTCTCCATCTCTCTCTATTCAGCCACAGCTGAGAAGCGCTCCCATGCCCCCCCCCCCCCCCCCCCCCTCTGAGACCTCTCTCTAGAACCAGCCCTGTCTGAGACCTCTCTCTAGAACCAGGCCTGAGGAGACGCTCTCTCTAGAACCAGCCCTGTCTGAGATCTCTCTCTAGAACCAGCCCTGTCTGAGACCTCTCTCTAGAACCAGGCCTGAGGAGACGGTCTCTCTAGAACCAGGCCTGTCTGAGATCTCTCTCTAGAACCAGACCTCTCTCTAGAACCAGGCCTGTCTGAGATCTCTCTCTAGAACCAGACCTCTCTCTAGAACCAGGCCTGAGGAGACGGTCTCTCTAGAACCAGGCCTGTCTGAGACCTCTCTCTAGAACCAGGCCTGTCTGAGACCTCTCTCTAGAACCAGGCCTGAGGAGACGCTCTCTCTAGAACCAGCCCTGAGGAGACGCTCTCTCTAGAACCAGGCCTGAGGAGACGGTCTCTCTAGAACCAGGCCTGTCTGAGATCTCTCTCTAGAACCAGGCCTGTCTGAGACCTCTCTCTAGAACCAGGCCTGTCTGAGACCTCTCTCTAGAACCAGCCCTGTCTGAGACCTCTCTCTAGAACCAGGCCTGTCTGAGATCTCTCTCTAGAACCAGGCCTGTCTGAGACCTCTCTCTAGAACCAGGCCTGAGGAGACGGTCTCTCTAGAACCAGGCCTGTCTGAGACCTCTCTCTAGAACCAGCCCTGAGGAGACGGTCTCTCTAGAACCAGGCCTGTCTGAGACCTCTCTCTAGAACCAGGCCTGTCTGAGACCTCTCTCTAGAACCAGACCTCTCTCTAGAACCAGCCCTGTCTGAGACCTCTCTCTAGACCCAGGCCTGTCTGAGACCTCTCTCTAGAACCAGCCCTGTCTGAGACCTCTCTAGAACCAGGCCTGAGGAGATGCTCTCTCTAGAACCAGCCCTGTCTGAGACCTCTCTCTAGAACCAGGCCTGTCTGAGACCTCTCTCTAGAACCAGCCCTGAGGAGACGGTCTCTCTAGAACCAGGCCTGTCTGAGATCTCTCTCTAGAACCAGGCCTGTCTGAGATCTCTCTCTAGAACCAGCCCTGTCTGAGACCTCTCTCTAGAACCAGCCCTGTCTGAGACCTCTCTCTAGAACCAGGCCTGTCTGAGACCTCTCTCTAGAACCAGGCCTGAGGAGACGGTCTCTCTAGAACCAGCCCTGTCTGAGACCTCTCTCTAGAACCAGGCCTGTCTGAGACCTCTCTCTAGAACCAGGCCTGAGGAGACGGTCTCTCTAGAACCAGCCCTGTCTGAGACCTCTCTCTAGAACCAGGCCTGTCTGAGACCTCTCTCTAGAACCAGCCCTGAGGAGACGGTCTCTCTAGAACCAGCCCTGAGGAGACGCTCTCTCTAGAACCAGCCCTGTCTGAGATCTCTCTCTAGAACCAGGCCTGAGGAGATGCTCTCTCTAGAACCAGGCCTGAGGAGACCTCTCTCTAGAACCAGCCCTGTCTGAGACCTCTCTCTAGAACCAGGCCTGAGGAGACGGTCTCTCTAGAACCAGCCCTGTCTGAGAACTCTCTCTGGCATCCGAGCCGGCCGGGCCTCTGTGGACCTGACGCCTGGTCCGTCTCCATGGCACCTCGGCACACAGCAGGAAACCCAAGCCTTGTCCCTGAGCTCACACACACACACACACACACACACACACACACAAACACACACACCGACGCACTCACACACCGTGCGGTCTCTGTCTATGTGAGTAACCGGGTCAGATCAGCTGCTCCCCTGGCCGGGCGGGTCTGGCTGGACGCTGCTGTGAGGGGGACACAGGAAGTGCAGAACTCACATGTACTCCCGGTGGGCCGAATGGACCGCCGCCGCGTTGCTATAGCGCCACAGCACGATGATGGAGGACAGCACGTCCAGGGTAGCGTCAAACTGCCAGGAGGAGCAACAGCTGGTCAACAGTACGCTCACATACAGTACAAAAAAAAAGAAAGAAAGAAATGCAAAACGCTCAAATGATCCAACGCCCCCCCAAACTGTGTTGGAGTGAAAATGTTACTCACGGCGAATCCGAAGGCCGAAGCGCTGTGCCTCATGACGGACACGGCTAGAAGAGACAGGAACCAGGAGAGGTTAACACACCAACAAACAGGAACCAGGAGAAGTTAACACACCAACAAACAGGAACCAGGAGAGGTTAACACACCAACAAACAGGAACCAGGAGAAGTTAACACACCAACAAACAGGAACCAGGAGAGGTTAACACACCAACAAACAGGAACCAGGAGAGGTTAACACACCAACAAACAGGAACCAGGAGAAGTTAACACACCAACAAACAGGAACCAGGAGAAGTTAACACACCAACAAACAGGAACCAGGAGAGGTAAACACACCAACAAACAGGAACCAGGAGAGGTTAACACACCAACAAACAGGAACCAGGAGAGGTTAACACACCAACAAACAGGAACCAGGAGAAGTAAACACACCAACAAACAGGAACCAGGAGAAGTAAACACACCAACAAACAGGAACCAGGAGAGGTTAACACACCAACAAACAGGAACCAGGAGAGGTTAACACACCAACAAACAGGAACCAGGAGAAGTTAACACACCAACAAACAGGAACCAGGAGAAGTTAACACACCAACAAACAGGAACCAGGAGAAGTAAACACACCAACAAACAGGAACCAGGAGAAGTAAACACACCAACAAACAGGAACCAGGAGAAGTTAACACACCAACAAACAGGAACCAGGAGAAGACAAAAAAGGAAAGGAAAAGGGACAAAAATAAACGAAAAAAGGTACATATAATAAATAAATATGTATTGTATACTGTATATAAACACTCAAACGCCCTTAGTTACCATAAGAGTGAAATGAATAATAAAAATAATAAAAATAATGATAATTTAAAAATAAATAAATATATATATACACATAAATGCATATACTCACACATACCTATATTTATTTACATACATACATACACACACACACACACACACACACACATACATATAAATACAGCCTATCCGGAATCAAATACTACCCATACCTATACGCTCAGCTGGTGCCCATTTTCTAATAAATTGTTCACTTTGTAAGCTAACGGAGTGAGTAATCCTAGTATGGACATCTTTCACTTTAGACAACCACTGACGGTGAGTCGGGGCAAGGGTCTGAAGCCGGTAACTCCTGATCATTTTCTTAGCCACAGTTAAAAAGAATCTGGAGGAGATAGATGTTCTTTCTACCCTCAAAGCCCTCTGGGATGACACCTAAGATGGCAGTCTTGAAGTCTTGCGGAATATCAACTTCAAATACTTTGTTGATGTCTGCGTAAACTTCATCCCAAAAACTGCGCAATTTAGGGCATGACCAAAAAATATGGGTGTGGTTTCCTATCTGTTCGCCGCACTTCCTCCAGCACTCACTAGGGGGGGGGGTTGTACCTGCCTTGGCTGTTATTTTGGGGGTCCTGAAAAACCTGCTGATGACCTTCCATTTGTATTCACGCCAATTTGTCACCTTGTGGGCCTCAGTACAAACACTCTTCTGTGTGAGATCTCTTGGTAGATTTCTGCTTCCCATTTCAGTTTTATATACAGAGTCATTAGGGTCCATTGAGAGTAGGGATTGGTATAGTCTAGAGATTAGTTTATTAATTGGAACATTATTTTGAATAACGATCTACAATAGTTCTAATGGAGAAGGGTTTCAAATTATATCCCAGTCTTTATGTTTCTGTACGAATTGTCTTATTTGATAGCTAAGAACAAACTCTTCTGTGAGCTGAGCAAATGATTTAAGATGACTGGAGTGAAAAAGCTGGTGAATAAATTTCGACCTCTCGCCATCCATCCCTTGAACACAGAATCTTGGGACAGCACGAAGTCTCTGATGAAACCAACTGAGGTAGACTAGAGGCAGAGGAAGCCAACTCAAACTCTCCGAACCTCCCTCCATATTTGGATTGTGAATCTGGACCATAAACCTAGTCTTCTCCAATACTACAGCTAGAAAATGGTAAGACTGACAAATGAAGCTGTGTACATAAATATTTTTCCATATTGAGCCACCTAGTAGATACATCATTATTAATCCATGCGGATAAGGGTCTAAATTGGGCCGCCCAGTAGTAATGTTTGAGATTGGGAAGGGCCAGCCCACCAGCAGCCTTTGGCAGTTGTAGTGTTTTGAAACGGACCCTACTGGACAGGGTTTTCAGACATGCTGTCTGCTCAGAGCTGCAGCTGTACAGTAGTTAGGGGTACTGTATATCAACGTTATCTCAGAATGCAGAATTGGGTACAGAGTCGTTGACAGTCTAGTTGAGCATGAGGTCGAGCTGCTCCAGGAAATTTTGGGAGAGACGGCTGCCCTTTCATAAGAGTTGAGGACAGGTCGCCCCTAAACTCCACCCTAACTTTTTTATTTTTATTTAACCCAACTCAACTGGATTGTCATCAACTAGGCTGTAGCCAACCTGGGATTACGTTAAAATATCCCTAACTACATAGATTGCAGCTCCATCAGGAAGTGCAGCCAGCCAGTAAGAAGTGAATGATGTCCTTAACAACGTTTTTACTGACTTGGTAACGATTCTCCTCTGAGTGAATAATTCCTTCATTGTCCCCCACCAGATTAGATGGGAGGAACTTTAGACCCCTGGACTTCCGTCCGTACTTCCGTCCGTCACACATGTACCAGAGCCCACCACCAAGGGGCGCTCACCACAATACATTTTTCCCATTGCCAAGTACATTTTGCTTTGTACATAAAAAACTATGCTTGGTGTCTCAGTAAAAGTGTATTCTACTCTGGAGCCTGTCTACTTTTTAAATCCACAGAGTGCTGAGCTTGAGGTGTTGGTGCCTGTTGTAAATGTTACGTTTCTCATAGGTTAGTATTGGGATTAGGTGCATTGTGGGTACAAATATCATTAGTTATAAAAAAAAAAAAGTAGCACATTTCAAAGTCAAGGAGGTTAAAATGCTATCTTTACCAATTTATTTTGCTTAATGCTCACAATAGAAAAACTTGGATGTTTCACACAGAGCCTTCTTCGGAGCGTTTGTTGTATTGAGTACACAGCTAGGAGTTGGACCCAATTATTTAGGAACCAATCACTTTTCTTCTCCCATGGTTCTAAATACAATGACCAATCACAACATGCTTCACAAAACACGTTTCTTGCCATCACTATTAAGACCACTAGATGGTCAAGGATCTAGAGGAAACAGTCTGAAGTTAAAATTAATTTAAGCTGTAGTCATCATTACATTAAGTCCATTTGGTGTCCTAGTATTGAATGTATATCCAGGACATTTATCTGGGCCTGTTTCTTCAGAACATCATCTCCTCTTGTAAACACCATGACTTTCTCAATCCCAACTTTCTCAATTTGCTTCATCATAATCATCATAATGTTTTGCAATTGCAATCCATATTGCCTGAACAAATTGCAGTTTTGTGCTCCGACATTCATTGTTCAAGGTTCATGGTCTGGTTTTTCCAACATAAGCTAGACCACAGACACATGTCATCAATCACAGAAAAGACTTGCAGTTTATGAATTCCCAAATAGGACCTTTCCTCCCAGTGAGAGGATGATGAATGATTGTGTGTATTATATTGTTGCAGCAGGCACAGTTACCACAGCTATACATGCATGTTGTTGTCAGCCATGTGGCTTGTTTTGAGTCATGTTTTTGTACATGGCTGTGTTTTTAATTATGGGTGCTCTCCTGAATGAGAAATGGGGTGGAGATTTTCTTTGGAGTGAAGTCATCAAAATCACTTGTGTTTGCGCCTCAGAAACATTCACTGTAGATGTTCGGGGCGATTACATGCAGCATGTCATATACAGTAGAATATTGTCTTCCATGTCTTTTCGGTATAGAGGTTTCAATAGCTCCAGTTTCGTCTTTGTACGATTAGATCCAAATAATTGATTTTATCAGTGCGTTGTTTGAAGATATCACAAAACCATCAATTCCTCCTGTCATCAATGTACAATTCTTATAGTTTTATCTGTAATATGGGTTGTTATTGGAGTCATAATGGCTGTGGCTCAGGGGGTAAAGCAGGTCGTCCAATGATCATAGGGTCGGTGGATCGAATCCCGGCTCCTCCTGACGACATGTCGAAGTGTCCTCGGGCGAGACACTGAGCCCCAAATTGCTCCCAGTGAGCAGACTAGCACCTTGCATGGCACCTGCCGCCATTGGTGTGGGTAGTCACCCATTCGCCATGGGTGAATGAGAGGCCATTGTAAAGCGTTTTGGATAAAAGCACTATATAAATGCAGTCCATTTACCATAACAGTTTCTTCCCATTTCCCCATAACCGATCCGGCCACAGCGGGTGCTGTTTCTGGCCCAATTGCAGTCCCAGCTTGTTGGAGGTACCAGTTGGATTCATATTGCAAATAGTTGCGAGTCAGAATGAGGTGTAGCAGTTCTAATAGAAATGTATTAGGAGGACTGTGTGTTGTTTCTCTCTGGGATAGGTAATAGCTGTTTCTTTTTGGAATAAGTAATAGCTGTTTCTTTTTGGAATAGGTAATAGCTGTTTCTGGCATAGGTAATAGCCGTTTCTCTCTAGAATAGGTAAAAACTGTTTCTCTCTGGGAAACTGTAGCTTATTTTGTGTTTCCAAGGTAGACAGGTAAGTCTTTCATCAAATCTTTCAAAAAGAGGTCAACATATTTTGATAATGGTTCAGAGACAGTGCCTGGTCCTGAGATTCAGGGCCGGCTCTAGACTTCTGGAGGCCCTAGGCAACATTTTCTGTGGAGCCCCCCTTTTGAAATAAACCCTAACCACCATCAAGCAATAAAGACTGAGGCAGTGGCGGCTGGTCAATAAAGGGCGATAACCCTTAGCCAATCAAAAATATCTCATGGGGCTGAAGATATTATCACCCCTAGTCAATAAGCGTTCAATAAATAATATTTCCCCAAGCTGGACTGCGTTGTCTCGTTGTGCCCTTAAACACAGTAAATTGAGGCTGCTTGATGCCGTCTCACTATTTAGCAATGATGATGAAATAGTACTTGTTGTAAAATAATGTATTAGTTAGCTACATTTTCTACGATTAGTGTAGCTTATTGTCATAAAAACTGTATTTAGTACTTTATTATGATCTCCATATCTGATAAATGGATGAGCAGGTGATGCTTGCTTAACAAGTGGTAGCTAGTAACATAAGCTATGCTAGCTAACGTTAGTGCAACACGTTAGCTAGTATACGATTAGTTGTAATAGTGTAGTATTTTTGTTAGCTATGATCTCCATCCTTACTAAATAGATGGCTAGCAAGCAGGTGACGTTGTTAGCTAGCTAGTGCAGCATATAGTAGCTAAGGTTTTACGTCTGCTATAAAGTTAGCTCCCAAACCTAACATGATAGGATTCACTTGCATTAATAGCAACTAGTTGGCTTTCTGAAATGACCAACAATTTAAAAAATGTTTGGATGCTAGCTAACTAATCAGCAAACTAGACTGACGTTAGGCTGTGTCCACCAACGAGCTGTATGTAGCTGAACAGCGCCAAGCTTGCAGCTGTGTAGAGCGCACTAGAGCTGGGGTTTAGAGCGCACTAGAGCTGGGGTTTAGAGCTGGCTAGAGCGCACTAGAGCTGGGGTTTAGAGCGCACTAGAGCTGGGGTTTAGAGCGCACTAGAGCTGGGGTTTAGAGCGCACTAGAGCTGGAGTTTAGAGCAGGCTAGAGCGCACTAGAGCTGGGGTTTAGAGCAGGCTACAGCGCACTAGAGCTGGGGTTTAGAGCGCACTAGAGCGCACTAGAGCTGGAGTTTAGAGCGCACTAGAGCTGGGGTTTAGAGCGCACTAGAGCTGGGGTTTAGAGCGCACTAGAGCTGGAGTTTAGAACGCACTAGAGCGCACTAGAGCTGGGGTTTAGAGCGCACTAGAGCTGGAGTTTAGAGCGCACTAGAGCTGGGGTTTAGAGCGCACTAGAGCTGGGGTTTAGAGCGCACTAGAGCTGGAGTTTAGAGCGCACTAGAGCTGGGGTTTAGAGCGCACTAGAGCTGGGGTTTAGAGCGCACTAGAGCTGGGGTTTAGAGCTGTATAGAGCGCACTAGAGCTGGGGTTTAGAGCAGGCTAGAGCGCACTAGAGCTGGGGTTTAGAGCTGAGTAGAGCGCACTAGAGCTGGGGTTTAGAGCGCACTAGAGCTGGGGTTTAGAGCAGGCTAGAGCTGGGGTTTAGAGCTGAGTAGAGCGCACTAGAGCTGGGGTTTAGAGCGCACTAGAGCGCACTAGAGCTGGAGTTTAGAGCAGGCTAGAGCGCACTAGAGCTGGAGTTTAGAGCAGGCTAGAGCGCACTAGAGCTGGGGTTTAGAGCGCACTAGAGCGCACTAGAGCTGGGGTTTAGAGCGCACTAGAGCTGGGGTTTAGAGCGCACTAGAGCTGGGGTTTAGAGCGCACTAGAGCTGGGGTTTAGAGCAGGCTAGAGCGCACTAGAGCTGGGGTTTAGAGCTGTATAGAGCACACTAGAGCTGAGTTTAGAGCTGTGTAGAGCACACTAGAGCTGAGGTTTAGAGCGCACTAGAGCTGGGGTTTAGAGCTGTATAGAGCGCACTAGAGCTGGAGCTGGGGTTTAGAGCTGAGTAGAGCACACTAGAGCTGAGTTTAGAGCTGTGTAGAGCACACTAGAGCTGAGGTTTAGAGTGCACTAGAGCTGGGGTTTAGAGCTGGCTACAGCGCACTAGAGCTGGAGTTTAGAGCTGGCCAGGCTACCGATGTTTTACACCTACGTGAGCAACGAGTGTTGTGTTTTTTCAGACTGCAGATGAACTAGCCAAGTGAAGATAGCTAGCTAATGTTAGCTAGTGCTAACGTTCGCTGTCTCTGCGGTTTTGCCAAAAACTGACCGTTGTCATTGTCAGAACAGCCGTTTACAGCCTGCGCTCTAGGCCAAAAAGTTAAACTTTGTTCAACTGCAAAAAAAGCCTAGAGCTCATGGCGCTGTAGCGCTTGGAACACAGCTCTCGTCCCTATAGCGGCCTAGAGCTCATTACCCATGTAAACAACGAGAAAACAGCGCCAGCTCTAAAATACATCTCCCCGGTGGACACGCACCCTTACTCTACACTAGTTTGACAGAGCGGTGTGCTGCTTTGCCATTTTGTCATTCACAGGCAATCCTGCAAAGTCTACAACCACCAGCCTCTGTCCCAGGCTCTCTCCATCACCAGACTGCCCCAAGCCTCTCCTCACCAGCCTCTGTCCCAGGCTCTCTCCATCACCAGACTGCCCCAAGCCTCTCCTCACCAGCCTCTGTCCCAGGCTCTCTCCATCACCAGCCTGCCCCAAGCCTCTCCTCACCAGACTGCCCCAAGCCTCTCCTCACCAGCCTCTGTCCCAGGCTCTCTCCATCACCAGACTGCCCCAAGCCTCTCCTCACCAGACTCTGTCCCAGGCTCTCTCCATCACCAGCCTCTGTCCCAGGCTCTCTCCATCACCAGACTGCCCCAAGCCTCTCCTCACCAGACTGCCCCAAGCCTCTCCTCACCAGCCTCCTATGCCAAAGTCATATGCCCTCTTTAATGAAATAATGTTAGATATAAATTGTTGGTGTTTCACCACACCTCAGCACCATAACTTAAATACTGTAGGGGATGATTTTTTTTTAAAGAACAGAGTAGTACACGGAATTACATTTTCATGTATGTGGAAATAGAGCTACCTGTCGTCCAGGTCACAGAGATGCTATTATTTCACTCTATCAAACAGTAGATTTAAACTGCGGTGTCCCACAGGGGAGCTGCCTTGGCCCGCTCCTTTATTCCATATTCACAAATGATTTGCCATCAGCTATTAGGGAAGCATCCCTGACGATGTACCCGGAGGATTCTACTCTTCATTATGCCGCTCCCACATGTTTTGAGCTCAACCAGGTTTTGACTAAGGAGCTTAGCATCATATACAATAGGATTAAGGTAAATAAACTTGTGCTGAACACATCAAAAAAGGTTACCATGATATTTGGCTCTAAGCATAAGCTAGCCCAAGATCCTAAGTCTTGTCATTGAGGGTGAAGTCATTCAACAAGTAAAGAAAATCAAGCTATTGGGACTCTGGCTTGACAGTACTCTGTCTTGGTCCGACCATATTGATATTGTTTGTAGAATGGGTGTAGCAGTAGCTGCGGTGAGAAAATGTGCACCATTTCTTCCATCATCCATCATCAAATTGTTTGCTCATTGGTTCTCTGTCATCTGGGTTATTGCTCAGGGTGTGGTGGTCATCTGCCTCTAAAAGCCTCGACTGTGCTGCTCATCTGGGGCTAATGTGGCTGAAATGCATGTGAAACTAAAATGACTGTGTGGAGAAAAGTTTGGCAGCCAATTTGCTTCATTTCATTCACACCCAGACACCTGAATTCACGTTTAAGACAATAAAATACTGTATTGTTCAAATACACACGCATGCTACCAGAGCGGCCAGCAGAGGGCAGATGACTACCTAGAACAAACTCTGAAAAACACTATTACAGGGCTGTGATGGCATGGAACAGTTTTCCAAGTGACATCCGTTTAATTAGTGGTAAGGCTTGTTTTAAAAGTATTTGAGTTACGTGCAGTCTGACTTCAGAAACTTGTTTGGTCAGGTTTGTTATTCATAGTCATTCTAGTCAAAAAGCTGTTCAATAATATTCAACATAACAGTTGCAAATTTGCCTTTTCAATTAAATCAAGTTAAAATTCAGTTCTTCCACCCCATTTGTGTTTGTAAATAGGGACATGTTGCATTTTGCCTTTATTATATTCTCAGAATGCACCAGAATGCTTGATTTACATGTGAAAATCACAAAATAACACATTCATTTCTCTACAGAAGGCTTTGCAATAATTCAGTTGAAATGAGATCGAAATACCTGATGTGAACCTGATTCTATAGGTTAACAGAGGTGTGTGATTCTATAGGCTAACAGAGGTGTGTGATTCTATAGGATAACAGAGGTGTGTGATTCTATAGGATAACAGAGGTGTGTGATTCTATAGGTTAACACAGGTGTGTGATTCTATAGGTTAACACAGGTGTGTGATTCTATAGGTTAACACAGGTGTGATTCTATAGGCTAACAGAGGTGTGTGATTCTATAGAATAACACAGGTGTGTGATTCTATAGGCTAACAGAGGTGTGTGATTCTATAGGCTAACAGAGGTGTGTGATTCTATAGAATAACACAGGTGTGTGATTCTATAGGCTAACACAGGTGTGTGATTCTATAGGATAACAGAGGTGTGTGATTCTATAGGTTAACACAGGTGTGTGATTCTATAGGCTAACAGAGGTGTGTGATTCTATAGGCTAACACAGGTGTGTGATTCTATAGACTAACAGAGGTGTGTGATTCTATAGGATAACACAGGTGTGTGATTCTATAGGTTAACAGAGGTGTGTGATTCTATAGGCTAACACAGGTGTGAGCTTCCACAGCCACAGACAGTGAGAGGGGGCGTGGCAGGTCTCTGTGGCATGGCCCCGCCCATCTCTCCGAGCCCTGGAGGAGGGACAGGTGACAGGTGACCCCCGATCATCCAGACACACTGGAAACAGCCACCCAGAGCAAGGATGCGTGTTTGTGTTTGTGTTTGCGTGGGACAGTATGGGCGCTGTTAGACTTTTCATTGACAGTGAAGGAGGGATGGAGCCAGTCCTCGTCTCAGGGAGGGAGGGAGGGAGGGAGGGAGGGAGGGAGGGAGGGGGAGGGAGGGAGGGATGGAGGGAGGGAGGGAGGGAGGGAGGGAGGGATGGAGCCAGTCCTCGTCTCTATCAAATCACCTCAAGTGTCTCTAAGCCAGATGGATGGATGGATGGAGGGAGGGAGGGAGGGAGGGAGGGAGGGAGGGAGGGGTGGATGGAGGGAGGGAGGGAGGGGTGGATGGAGGGAGGGAGGGAGGGAGGGAGGGAGGGAGGGAGGGAGGGAGGGAGGGAGGGAGGGATGGAGGGAGGGATGGATGGATGGAGGGAGGGAGGGAGGGAGGGAGGGAGGGAGGGATGGGTGGAGGGAGGGAGGGAGGGAGGGAGGGAGGGAGGGATGGATGGATGGATGGAGGGAGGGAGGGATGGATGGATGGAGGGAGGGAGGGAGGGAGGGAGGGAGGGAGGGAGGGAGGGAGGGAGGGAGGGATGGATGGCTGGAGGGAGGGAGGGAGGGAGGGAGGGAGGGAGGGAGGGAGGGAGGGAGGGAGGGAGGGATGGGTGGATGGATGGATGGATGGGTGGATGGAGAGAGGGAGGGAGGGATGGATGGAGGGAGGGAGGGATGGAGGGAGGGAGGGAGGGAGGGAGGGAGGGAGGGAGGGAGGGAGGGAGGGAGGGATGGAGGGAGGGAGGGAGGGAGGGAGGGAGGGAGGGAGGGAGGGAGGGAGGGATGGATGGATGGAGGGAGGGATGGTTGGAAAGGAGTGTTTAATCCAATTCCATTCATCTCTGGAGGGAGGGATGGATGGTCTGAGGGATGGAAGGATGGAGCCAGTCCTCGTCTCAATCAAATCAGCTCAAGTGTCTCTGATGGATGGATGGAGGGATGGATGGAGGGAGGGATTGAGGGATGGTTGGAAAGGAGTGTCTAATCTAAATCCATTCATCTCTGGAGGGAGGGATGGATGGAGGGAGGGAGGGATTGAGGGAGGGATGGATGGAGGAAGGGAGGGATTGAGGGAGGGATGGATGGAGGGAGGGAGGGATAGATGGAGGAAAGGAGTGTTTAATCTAAATCCATTCATCTCTGTCTGATCACATATCTGCCTCACTCCATCTCTCTCTTTTTATCAGTGGTCTCTATATTTCTGTCTTCATATAAATAATGTCCGGCTTGACAAGAGAACACTTCCAATATCACAATATCTTTCCTCTCTCTCTCCCCCGTCGCACGTCTCCATCACTCTTTCTGTCAGCGTCGGATATGTCAGAACTGTCTCCAGACATGCCTCTCTCCCTCTCTCTCTCTCTCTCCCTCTCTCCCTCCCCCTCTCTCTCCCCTCAGAGACCCACACATGTCACTGAACACATCCCACACAACAGATGGCAGGTGTGCTCCAAAGACCTTCCAGATAATTCAATCTCCCTTTCTCTTCTCCCAGCCAAAGTCTTGGCTCCGGGGTCACCAACCACACACTTCCAGACAGACAGACAGATGGACCCAGCTTTGCAGACAACAAGCTTGTGAAACAGCATTCGTGCTATTACCATATTGCTGCTATTTCAGGAGACGAAAGAAATCTGAGCGAAACTCATTACACAGAGTCAAATCTATGCGTATGAAATGTCAGTTACCAATGTTTCTCATGAATTTCAGTGGAAACCTTCGCTATTTTTCTTCATGACTTACAGCATGAGAAATTCTTCAACTACGGAAATAAACATCTGAGATCATGGGACCGTTCTCTTTCGAGACAAAAGGGCTGTAGGAGGGTTGATGTCATATTTGAGGAAATCAGCTGGATGAAAAGGAAGAGAGGTGTGCTGACAAGCTCTGTCAAAGCCAATGGACCTCATTCCTGAACGCAGTTAAGAAAAAGTTGAGAAGAAATTTCTTCTTAACTCCACTTACGAAGTCAATTCTGGCATTTCTGAATGGTTTCTTATCTGGGATTTGTTCTTTTTTTATTGATATTTTGACAGTTAGTCACAAACATGACAACGTATAATGTATATATCTTCAAATAACTCATAATTGTTCTCCCCTTTTTAGCCCCCAACACAAAAGCCCCCAAAAACAAGCTACACATTGACACACCCCCCCCCAAACACAGTCCCACTCAAAACAAACCAGACCCGGTGAACATGGAATCTGTTCAACACATTCACCGGGAGAACCGAACCAAAAATATATAGATATAAAAAAACAAAACTAAATTATAGACATAGAAACATACAACAACAAAAAACACAACAACACAACGGACAAAACACAGTCAACATGCCTGCATTCTTACCTACAGACCAATTCCCTCAACATCCCCAGCATTAGATCGTTCAATATCAGTCACAAACAATCCCCATACTTCATTATACAAGTCCTCCCTACCTGCAACTCTATATGTGACTCGTTCATATGTTGCCATTTTAAACATTGCTTCTACCATTCATTATAGGTGGAAGGGGTGGAGGACCTCCAGTGTCTTAACGTTACCCTACAGCCAGTTGTCATAGCCAGTTGCAACCACAACCTCTGACGATTTGACATTTTAATATCCTCTGCTAATAATCCCAAGAGAAAGCGTTTTGGGGTTTTAATCAGCAATACCTTCAGAATCCTATTTAATAAAACAAAAATGTTGTTATTCCACGTGTGTTTATCTTATTCCACATGCGTTCTGTTTTCTCACAATAGTACAATAAGTGCATTAAGGTCCCAACCTCCTTATTACATCTCCAGCAGATGTCACTGTTCCTTAATTTCAGTCTAGCCAATTAACATGGGGTCCAATAGCTTCTATTGATTATCTTATAATGAATAAGTTGTGATTACATTTCACACTTATGCCAGGACGCAACAAGTTTATTCCAATCAGTACTTGAGATCCCCTCCCCAATATCCTTTTCCCAACTAATCTTAAGCCCTTCTAGTCGCGGTGTGTGCGCATCCCTAAAATGCTCATAAAATATTGAGGCACCACCCTTTCCATGCAATGTTACATGGAATAATTCCTGAATCCTAGTTTGTTGATTTAATTTAGATTTTACATTGGCCAATAAACAGTGCAGTATTTGTAAGAACCTCCAGAATTCTGGTTTGTCCAAAACTTTCAATTATTCTGTTGTATCGCTTTAACAACACATGTGGAAGTGACAGTGGTAACATGTACGCAATATATCTTAGGAGCTATAATCATTTTCACCAAATTGATTCTACCCATCAGCGATATATACATCTTAGTCCAATTCTGTAATAGAGAGTCAATATTTTGAATAATGGGAAATACATTGGATTCCATTATCTTATTCAAACCCGGTGTTAGCTTAATCCCCAGATATGTCAGGCCCAAAGGCATCCATCTAAACTGCCATTTATCTCTAAAGGCTGGAGGGCATAATTTAGAGTCTATCTCTCTGTTAATCTCTGATGCTGCTGTTTCAGGGTTACTAGAAACCACCAGAATGTCATCAGCGTACAAGAAAAGTTTGTGTTCTTCCTGACCCGCATGTATCCCCACTATATTCTTATTATAAGGCAATTGCTAATGGTTCAAGAAAGAGAGCAAACGTTTGAGGTGAAAGAGGTGAGCCCTATCTTGTGCCACGACTCAAACTTGAAAGAAGGTGACATAATGCCATTGGTAAGTACCTTGGTCATTGGATCTGATCTGTATACATCAGCTGTACCCATTGTAGAAATGAAGGACCAAAACCAAATGTCTCCAAAATCTAAAATAAGCCGTCTGTGAAAGAACGCTGCCAAAATGACATGACTCGCAACCTCGCAGGTGTGTGGCCAAATCTCTGAAAAAGTGACTTTGAATGGTCGAAAAAGGAGTGTTGCAGCTGTGAAAAAGGAAAACTCAAATACGAAACAACATTTTCAGAGATTCAAATGTTATTTTCAACCTATCAAAACATTGTGCAAGCCTTCAAAACTTATTTTCAGTCTTGCAAAAGCGAAACCAAAAGCACTGCCTGCTATTACAGTCATACAGGGCCATCAATCCACAAGAGTTTCTCTCTAATACCCCGCCATCTTGTTTGTGGAGACAGTATGATAGTTTGCCAAGCTGTGACTTTGTCAGCATGATTTCAAAACTGCTGATGGTGAATAAACTTGTGTTTTGAACATGGGCAGCACCACGAACAAAGCAAACAGACAGGCAGCCAAGGCCTTCTCAGCTACTCAGTCTCCTTCAGTAAAAGCGTCTACCCCAGGGGTGTCTAACTCAAATACACAGTGGGCCAAAATGTAAAACTTGAACAAAGTCGCGGGCCAACATTGAACAAATGAAAATTTTAATATGGACCCAAACAAGTTTTGCTTTAACATTGAATATGCAATTAACACTTTCGCTTTTGGTGTGCATCAATGGTGTGCACTAACATAGGTGAATACGCCCTCAGACACAAGTGTTGGTGCTCCATCTGCTCAGTAGAGAAGCTTGTAAAACCCTGACTGTCCTACAGCCAGGCACACAGACAGACAGACAGACAGCCAGGCAGACAGACAGACAGCCAGGCAGACAGGCAGGCAGACAGGCCGGCAAGAAGGCAGACAGGATTGAATGAACAGGAACAGAGCAAACACAGCGGCCGGCTAGGTCAACACAGGTGTCTCTATCACAGTGAGACATTACATAACGTAAAGCTTCTGTTTTCTGCCTTTCTTTTCGCCATTTTTAAGAAGGGGTAACACGGTTACAGTTGTAGTATGAGATTGCTATGACTACTGTCACAGAAGAGAGGGCGTTTCTGGGTCCTGTCTTGATTGACGTGCCAAAACAACAGCAGAGCATCATGGGATTTGTAGTATTAGCGGTGAATGCGCTGTATAATACTGGCGGGCCAGCTCTAGTTGTCATTTGGTATTGCCTCGCGGGCCAAATATAATTACACTGCGGGCCAAATATGGCCCGCGGGCCAGAGTTTGACACCCCTGGTCTATCCTGTATCTACACATCATCCTGGAGTTAATATCATATATCTTGTAGTTCCTGGAGTTAATACTATATGTCTTGTATCTATAGATCTTCCAGGAGTTAATTCTTTATCTCCTGTATCTATAGATGCTTCTGGAGTTAGTATATATTGCGTTAATACTATATATTCTGTATCTGTACACCCTCCTGGAGTTAATACTAGTATATACTGAGTTAATACTATTGTAGTAAACTAGGTTCGCTAGCTAGCCATGAGGCCTAGTGGACTGCACCGTAGCTAACGGACATATCCCGGTAGGCGGTTCGGCCTGTGTTCCAGGCCAGAAATATTAGTCTAAAAAAGCACTGTTACGAACGTTATATTTTGTTAAAAGATGTGGTATCAGAAATGTTATTATCTATAGTACAGATTATATTACAGTAGTATATATTGAGCTAATACTATACATCCTGTATACACTCTCCTGGAGTTAATATTAGTATATATTGAGTAAATACTATGTATCCTGTATCTATACACCCTCCTGGAGTTAATACTAGAATATATATTGAGTTTATACTATTTATACCATGGCCTGGGTTAATACTCTTTTCTGATTGGCCAGCAGACGTGCGTTAAAACCGTGTACAGTATACACACACGTAGTTCGGCTGAAGTTTAACAAACTCTTTATGATAGCCAGACACCTCACTGTCCCTAAATCAAAAACAGTTTTTTCATAACAATAACAATAGCTACCGTAAGTAGTTCCGCTTCCTGAATCCCCTCTGCGGATTGATCTACAACGGTCCCTTCAATACAAGTCAATGGATTTCATAACATGATCAATAAAACCCTACAGGATTCATACTTTGCGGCGAATTTGATGTCAGAACACCAACGGACACCAATTACACCCTCGGTGAGCTTCTTGTCTTTGACATCGAGAGTTTAACATGTTTTTGAATGATTTTTCACGGTGCCCACCCACATCCATTGTATGACCTAAATGGTGGTAGAGCAATTATCAGAATATCTCAAAAGTGCTAGTTTTGTCAACGTTTTGATCTGAGCCATTGTATATGATCATAAGCAGTGGTGATTTTACATTAGGGGCAGGTGGGGCAGTGCCCCACCAGGTGGCGCTGTTGTGCAAGATGCATCTTAGCCTACAACTGTGTTTCGGAAAAATCTATTTTTATAATTAATACAAAATAGTGATTCAGTGGTGAAAATAGCATGTATAAATAAAATAAACCTGACTGACACTATGTATAGTGCTGTTTTGCAGTAATTCCCTTTGTATGAGTGTGTCACAGACTGCTCTGACTCGGCAGAGGGGCACCGAAGCGTTCTCCCTTACTGTTGCTATAGCGACAATGTGAGCGTGGTCGGGAGTAATGTGAAAAAATATCACGCAGATTTAATTGGGTGGAGGGGCAGAAAAGTCTCTTCCCCTACGAAATCTACCTGGCAACAGGTTTAGCCAGGGAATAATAAAACAACGTTGATCAAAGTTGAACTACTGGGTCATTGTCGATGTCGATCTACGTTAGCCAATGCTGCTAGCTAAAGTTTTGTAGAAATTAAAAGTGTTTTCAGGTGCAACAATGAATAGTGTAGATTATTTGTTGAATGTGCGGTTTAGTACATTGAAACTTGAAGAGAAACTGGAAATAAAACGTTTAGGGCCATACGACCAGAAGAATTGGTGCTGCTTCAGGCTGGAGATAAGGTTATAACCCGTACCTTCAAACAGGAATGGTTTGAGAAAAAGAAGTGGCTAACTGCTAGCACCTCGAAAAGTGCGCTGTTCTGTTTCCCTTGTATTCTTTTTTGGTGGAGACTCTGTTTGGGCATCGTCTGGATTCAAAGACATTAAACATCCGTCAGAAAGAACCGCGAAGCATGAAAGCTCTGCGTCCCATCTGAGCTGTGCCATGAAGCTGGGTTTACTGGGGCAGCTCAACGTCCAGGCACAACGAGATGATGCGTTTCGCCGTTCCATCGCGGAGCACAACAAACAGACCGAGGAGAATCGGTAAAGTGCACTTGTATTAAACTCTGTGGGAAGTGCGAAATGGGTTTGCGTGGTCACGACGAGTCAGCGAACTCACTGAACCCAGGCATTTTTCGGTGCATTTTTGAGACGATGTGTGAGGGGGACTAATGTGGACAGTGCGCCTTCACTGTAGTAGACTATTTGGCTGTGATGTGGTCTGATGGGTGCACACTTTCAGAACCCTGGACCGGGCATGCGCTCTCTTATGGGTCTAATTAGCCTACTCTGCGTGTGTTAATGTGTCGTTATCTTTGTGTGTTGTAGCCTCTGCTCTGATGTACCTACCGTAGACTCATTGGCTACCTTTAGTTCTTGCGATGGTGACATAATATAGAACTGCCCCTCCAGAAATGCCATGCTAAAATCGCCACTGATCATAAGTAACCTTAAAACAGGGCTAAACATGATTTTTCCCTTTACTACTCCTTTAATACTAGTATGTAATGTTAGGGGATCGGCAGATGGTTCCTCTTGTATTTCCCAATATTCTGAAGCTTCTTCTTCTTCCTAGGAAGTCTGACTTCCCATGCAGGAAAAATCACCAAGCTTTGCACACAGGTCCAGTCCTACAGTATGTGTCATGGAATTTTACACATAGTCTCAAGACTATTCAGATTCATATCTTTTCTTTCAATACCTATTCATCCAGTCCCCTGCCTTTTGCTATTGTAAACACCTCAACCTTTTGTTTCTCTCTCTCTTTTGTAATTGTAAACACCTCCTCTACCTCGCTCTTCCTCCTCTCTTTGTTTAAGTCAGAAGGGCCACACCTTCTGTCCTTCCCGTCCTGGCTCAGACCTTTTGTTTTCTTTGTCCATATTCAAAGTGAGTTTTCATCCCCCGACCACTGTGTGATATCCGTCACCTTACGATGACGTATAGACAACTCAGCCAATCAAATCCACATCCTTGCTTTGGGCAGATATAAGGAGAATCCGGCGAGCTCATGTTTACTTCTTCTGTTGGAACCACTCTGTGTTTTACTTTGAGGTCCGTTTGCAATCGTATTGTTTTCTTAATAAATCTGACTGAACCTATTTTTGAGCGAACCTGGGCTTTGGCAAATACTTTCATTTTTATCAACTACATATGCCAGAAGTCCTCAACTGGCATTGTGGACCAATAGTCCTGATGGTGGCGCTACAGCAACCGCCTAAAGTTGAACACTTTCAAATCTTCAAATCATAACAAATCAGCCGCACTTTGCAACCACCCACCAAAATGTAGGCCCAAGTGAGCAGAAACTATTATGCTTTGAGCTTGCAGGCACCTTGTGGGTTAAGGCCAGGGAAATGCAGAATAAAAATGTTAACGCATACTCCAGCCAATTGTGCTGTGATGATTTTTAACAATATTTTTCTAGCTGCTGCTGTTTCTTCATCTTGTTTGCATCTCTTCATCTGATCCAGTCAGTCTGCTTACATCTCGATCAGTCCCAACTGTGTTCAATCCAATCAAGTCAATCAGTGAATCCATGTTCAGTCCAGAGTCCCACAACGTATTCCCATCACAGTATGTAGGCCTACTAATATGTCCATGCGGGATTCATATGGTGGAAATACAGTTTATAGATGTGACATTTATACTTTTTTAGGTTATACTGCCAGCTTCTCACTTGGCTGAACGAGAAAATGACCTTCCCTTGGTGTCTATGGTTGTGAGTTGCTAATGTCTACTGAGGCATTGTATTGTTTGAATTTCAGACACATGATTTTTAAGATTTTTAAATAATATTTTAAAAAGTCCTCTTCCTCCTCAAAACGCCCGTCTCCGACCCAGTGCTGCGCAGCAGCTGGAATATATCTTGTATCCATCCTCCTCAAACTTGATTTCACTTCCTTACTCTGTTTGGTGTAATGATGTGGTGCACTAATATGTTTCATATAGTATAGATGAACCGTCTTTCCCCTCTTCCCTCCCTCCCTCCCTCCTCCCTCCCTCCTCCCTCCCTCCCTCCCTCCCCTCCCCTCCTCCCTCCCTCCTTCCCTGACCTCCTCCCTCCCTCCTTCCCTGACCTCCTCCCTCCCTCCCTGACCTCCTCCCTCCCTCCCTGACCTCCTCCCTCCCTCCCTCCTTCCCTGACCTCCTCCCTCCCTCCCTCCCTGACCTCCTCCCTCCCTCCTTCCCTGACCTCCTCCCTCCCTCCCTCCCTGACCTCCTCCCTCCCTCCTTCCCTGACCTCCTCCCTCCCTCCCTCCTTCCCTGACCTCCTCCCTCCCTCCTTCCCTGACCTCCTCCCTCCCTCCCTCCCTGACCTCCTCCCTCCCTCCTTCCCTGACCTCCTCCCTCCCTCCTTCCCTGACCCCCCTCCCTCCCTGACCTCCTCCCTCCCTCCTTCCCTGACCTCCTCCCTCCCTCCCTCCCTGACCTCCTCCCTCCCTCCCTCCCTGACCTCCTCCCTCCCTCCTTCCCTGACCTCCTCCCTCTCTCCTTCCCTGACCTCCTCCCTCCCTGACCTCCTCCCTCCCTCCTTCCCTGACCTCCTCCCTCCCTCCTTCCCTGACCTCCTCCCTCCCTCCCTGACCTCCTCCCTCCCTCCCTCCCTGACCTCCTCCCTCCCTCCCTCCCTCCCTGACCTCCTCCCTCCCTCCCTCCCTGACCTCCTCCCTCCCTCCTTCCCTGACCTCCTCCCTCCCTCCTTCCCTGACCTCCTCCCTCCCTCCCTCCCTCCCTGACCTCCTCCCTCCCTCCTTCCCTGACCTCCTCCCTCCCTCCTTCCCTGACCTCCTCCCTCCCTCCCTCCCTGACCTCCTCCCTCCCTCCCTCCTTCCCTGACCTCCTCCCTCCCTCCCTGACCTCCTCCCTCCCTCCTTCCCTGACCTCCTCCCTCCCTCCCTCCCTGACCTCCTCCCTCCCTCCTTCCCTGACCTCCTCCCTCCCTCCCTGACCTCCTCCCTCCCTCCCTCCCTCCCTCCCTGACCTCCTCCCTCCCTCCCTCCCTGTCCTCCTCCCTCCCTCCTTCCCTGACCTCCTCCCTCCCTCCCTCCTTCCCTGACCTCCTCCCTCCCTCCCTCCCTGACCTCCTCCCTCCCTCCTTCCCTGACCTCCTCCCTCCCTCCTTCCCTGACCTCCTCCCTCCCTCCCTCCCTCCCTGACCTCCTCCCTCCCTCCTACCCTGACCTCCTCCCTCCCTCCCGCCCGCCCTGACCTCCTCCCTCCCTCCCTCCCTCCCTCCCTGACCTCCTCCCTCCCTCCCTCCCTCCCTGACCTCCTCCCTCCCTCCCTCCCTGACCTCCTCCCTCCCTCCTTCCCTGACCTCCTCCCTCCCTCCTTCCCTGACCTCCTCCCTCCCTCCCTCCCTCCCTGACCTCCTCCCTCCCTCCTTCCCTGACCTCCTCCCTCCCTCCTTCCCTGACCTCCTCCCTCCCTCCTTCCCTGTCCTCCTCCCTCCCTCCCTCCCTGACCTCCTCCCTCCCTCCTTCCCTGACCTCCTCCCTCCCTCCCTCCCTGACCTCCTCCCTCCCTCCCTGACCTCCTCCCTCCCTCCCTCCCTCCTTCCCTGACCTCCTCCCTCCCTCCTTCCCTGACCTCCTCCCTCCCTCCCTGACCTCCTCCCTCCCTCCTTCCCTGACCTCCTCCCTCCCTCCCTGACCTCCTCCCTCCCTCCCTCCCTCCCTCCCTGACCTCCTCCCTCCCTCCCTCCCTGTCCTCCTCCCTCCCTCCTTCCCTGACCTCCTCCCTCCCTCCCTCCTTCCCTGACCTCCTCCCTCCCTCCCTCCCTGACCTCCTCCCTCCCTCCTTCCCTGACCTCCTCCCTCCCTCCTTCCCTGTCCTCCTCCACCACCGCCCTGACCTCCTCCCTCCCTCCCTCCTACCCTGACCTCCTCCCTCCCTCCCGCCCGCCCTGACCTCCTCCCTCCCTCCTTCCCTGACCTCCTCCCTCCCTCCTTCCCTGTCCTCCTCCCTCCCTCCCTCCCTGACCTCCTCCCTCCCTCCTTCCCTGACCTCCTCCCTCCCTCCGCCCGCCCTGACCTCCTCCACCACCGCCCTGACCTCCTCCCTCCCTCCCTCCTTCCTGACCTCCTCCCTCCCTCCCGCCCGCCCTGACCTCCTCCCTCCCTCCCTCCCTCCCTCCCTGACCTCCTCCCTCCCTCCCTCCCTCCCTGACCTCCTCCCTCCCTCCCTCCCTGACCTCCTCCCTCCCTCCTTCCCTGACCTCCTCCCTCCCTCCTTCCCTGACCTCCTCCCTCCCTCCCTCCCTCCCTGACCTCCTCCCTCCCTCCTTCCCTGACCTCCTCCCTCCCTCCTTCCCTGTCCTCCTCCCTCCCTCCCTCCCTGACCTCCTCCCTCCCTCCTTCCCTGACCTCCTCCCTCCCTCCCGCCCGCCCTGACCTCCTCCACCACCGCCCTGACCTCCTCCCTCCCTCCCTCCTTCCCTGACCTCCTCCCTCCCTCCCGCCCTGACCTCCTCCCTCCCTCCCTCCCTGACCTCCTCCCTCCCTCCTTCCCTGACCTCCTCCACCACCGCCCTGACCTCCTCCCTCCCTCCCTCCCTCCCTGACCTCCTCCCTCCCTCCCTCCCTCCCTGTCCTCCTCCCTCCCTCCTTCCCTGACCTCCTCCCTCCCTCCCTCCCTGACCTCCTCCTCCCTCCTTCCCTGACCTCCTCCCTCCCTCCTTCCCTGACCTCCTCCCTCCCTCCCTCCCTGACCTCCTCCCTCCCTCCTTCCCTGACCTCCTCCCTCCCTCCCTCCCTGACCTCCTCCCTCCCTCCTTCCCTGACCTCCTCCCTCCCTCCCTCCCTGACCTCCTCCCTCCCTCCTTCCCTGACCTCCTCCCTCCCTCCTTCCCTGACCTCCTCCCTCCCTCCCTGACCTCCTCCCTCCCTCCCTCCCTGACCTCCTCCCTCCCTCCTTCCCTGACCTCCTCCCTCCCTCCTTCCCTGACCTCCTCCCTCCCTCCCTCCCTGACCTCCTCCACCACCGCCCTGACCTCCTCCCTCCCTCCTTCCCTGACCTCCTCCCTCCCTCCTCCCTGACCTCCTCCCTCCCGCCCTGACCTCCTCCCTCCCTCCTTCCCTGACCTCCTCCCTCCCTCCCTCCCTCCCTGACCTCCTCCCTCCTCCTAGCCCCTCCACAGGCAGGCAGGTGAACCAAGTGTGGCAAACAACATCCGCTGCCAACCAGAACCCCCCTCCACCCCCCCTCATCCACTCCTCCCTCCCTCCACTCCTCCCTCGGCCCTCCCTCCACTCCTCCCTCCCTCCACTCCTCCCTCGGCCCCTCCCTCCACTCCTCCCTCCCTGTGCTAGTTCCCGCTGAGTGTGGGGGAACAGAGGAGGAAGAGACCCCCCCCCCCCCCCTCTCTCTCTCTCTCTCCACATGTTATTTTTAGCCTGCAGACTCTTTGGGGGCCGGCGCCTTGGCTTTTAGAAGCGCACAGCTCTGAATGCATTAATATGTGATGCATCTCTCTCCGACACACTCTCCTCCTCTCTACTCTCTCGCTCTCTCTTTCTCTCCCCTTTATCTCCTCCTCTCTACTCTCTCGCTCTCTCTTTCTCTACCCTTTATCGCCATGTCTTTCAAACCCCCCTTACTTTCTATGAGACACGGCAGCCACCGCCAGTAGCCTACCTTGTGAAAAATAAGCTGAAAGAAAATGAATATAAAGAGGTCAAACCTAGCGGCAGCTTTGTGTAGCCTTATTTATTGACGGCCGTTTCATTTCCATGCTGCCACAAAACAGTCTGACGAAACAGCGATTGATCCTGTCGAGATTGAGAGGATAAATCGCAAATTCCATCTAACTGTGATGCAACAGCATGCAAGCCAACAGCCGTGACAGCCTGAGAGATTAATGCTACTAGGCTACTTGCTACTACTGCCTGTCGGATCTGTAAAATACCCGATCCGACTCGGGTCTGTCCTACTCCTGCTCTCGGACAAAATCGGGTCCGATATACATATATTTTTTTAAAAGATCGGATTTAGTCGGATCTCGGAACGAATGTCTCGGGTCCATCTCGGTTTCGGGTCCACATTTTAGACCCGAGAAGACCTCTGCCTCCCACAGCTCCACTCACAACCCCAGAACCCCATCATATGATAGTCACCCAGCACACCAGCCTAAAGAATGCACTCACACAATGTCTCAAATACAGGCAAAGTCAAATGTTCACTCGGTTAAGGTCTCATATCTCAGGAGGAAGATCCAGGATTGTGGAAACCTAAGTGAGCCTGCCAGCTAATAGTGTGTCGTCATCTCTCGAGTTAGGCCGGTGTGTCATCATCTCTCGAGTTAGGCCGGTGTGTCATCATCTCTCGAGTTAGGCCGGACTGCCTGACCGCTCTGAGATCCCAGACAACCCTGGGAGTGGAGCAGACCCTCGGACTGTGGGCTGAGGGCTCGTCCAGAACCTCAGAGGAAATTCAGATGACAAAAATAAACTGTGTGTTTGGCAGTTATCAAGGTTTGTAAGAGGGTGTTGACGTTGACTCACACACAGGGACATTCAAATGAAGGAGTGGTGGTTTCTCACTACTACGTGTGAGACCACATCAAGAGATGAAGCCTCAAGCATCACAAACTGACCGTCGTCATAGTGACAGCACCCCGGCGTTGACTGAACAGTAAAGCCCTTTTTACACTGGTCAAAAAACCCACTAACACCACTTACATCTGGCTTTTGTCTTCAGTGGGAAAGGTTAGAGTTCAATCCCAGGGTGAAGCTCATGGGTATTTATCAGCTCCAGCTCTGATCAGCAGTGATGGAAACACGCCACCCGGGTAAACCCATAATTTGGGTGTAAAAACGGTATCTGCAAAGACCTTGAGGGAGATGAAAAAACAACACATTGAAAACCTAACAGTTGTTCCGTTTCTGTACAACAAACAAACAACTGTAAATGCAAATTGGTTTTGTCTGGAAATCCATCTCCACACCAGTCTGGACTCCGCCCACTAGGGAGAGAGAGACACGCGTTGACCGGCCTAAAACCGAGTGTGAATTAATCTGCCGTTTCAGAGCGGACAATGTGCCACAGAGCGCTTGTTAATCGGCTCCCGAGGAAAGCTGGAAAGCGTCTGGGGACCTGACTTTCACACGTCATCGATCAATCAATCAATCAATCAACGTCATCACCTCCCGCCCCCTAAAAACCTGCCAGCGTCCACGAATGGAATGAAAAAATGCTGCCGTTCTGTTTCTTCCTGGTGAAACCATTTTACGATGTGCCGTCAGAGTCGTGTGAATGCTTCATTACAGTATGAAGGAAATGGTCAATTGAGGGGCCACTCATATATGTGGTCTAGATGCTTTACTATCAATAAACATTCAACTAACTATCCACTAACCCTAATCTAACCTGGCGGACGTTGAGCGTTTGCAGACTATGTATAGGGTGCCTCAGAATAAAGTGTGATCACAAAAACACTAAACTAAACTAACACCAGGAAGTGCGCTCACCTCTGCCTGCGATCGGGTTACAGTACAGAATCAACAGGTCTCCAAGGTCAGCGAGCATCTGTCAGATCACCCAGGCAGTTCCTACAGATCCGGAGCCCTTTTCCACAGGCCGTGTTTATCTAGAGGTAATGTTTGACTGGCCGAACGCTGCCGTGGATATCACTGATTCCGTACAGAGGTGCGTAGGGAAGCACTCAGGTAGCCTAGATTGTCTCTGGTTCGTAGCGGTCACAGCAAAAGGCTAAAGTGTGAAGACAGTTGAAGTGGTGAATTAAATGAACACAAAATAAGGTATTTTGGTTTTGATAAGCTGATGAAAATGGGTGTGCGCGCGTACGACGGAGAGAACATGCTGTACTGAGCACTGTTTGCTAAGCTGGGCATTTGTTCTTGACATGGAACCACTTTATATGAGTGTGTGCACATGTGCCTGTGTTTGTTTTAGTGTGTGTTTGTGTGCGTGTGTGTGTGTGTGTGTTCGTTTGAAGATGTAGAGAGAATGAGAGGCAGAAGAGATGTGTTTGCCCGAGACAAAGTATTAACTACCATAAAACACAAACTTACACACACACACACACACTCACAACACACACGCACACAAACACACTCACAACACACACGCACACACACCAGGGAGGAGGAGGAAGGAAACTCGATATCGGTGGAGGAGCTAGCTTCCCCCATCAGAGCAGGAAGTGGACAGGAAGTGGGTCGTAGAAAACACAATTACAGCTCCATCCAGCCCGCCCAATAGCAGGCCCTCGTTGAGCCCAGCACCTACTGCCACTCGCAAGGAAGTGAGGGCCAAACGCGGGCTGCAGGGGTCAACTGAATTCATATTTCTCATTCCGCACAGGTCCTGCTGCCGGAGGGCTGGCCAGAGTTACCCTCCCCACTCTGGCCCTAGGATGAGACCCTAGGATGAGACCCTAGGATGAGACCCTAGGATGAGACCCTAGGAGGAGACCCTAGGATGAGACCCTAGGATGAGACCCTAAGATGAGACCCTAGGATATATGACCCTAGGATGAGACCCTAGGATGAGACCCTAGGATGAGACCCTAGGATGAGACCCTAGGATGAGACCCTAGGATAGAGATATGACCCTAGGATGAGACCCTAGGATGAGACCCTAGGATAGAGATATGACCCTAGGATGAGACCCTAGGATAGAGATATGACCCTAGGATGAGACCCTAGGATGAGACCCTAGGATAGAGATATGACCCTAGGATGAGACCCTAGGATGAGACCCTAGGATGAGACCCTAGGATGAGACCCTAGGATAGAGATATGACCCTAGGATGAGACCCTAGGATGAGACCCTAGGATAGAGATATGACCCTAGGATGAGACCCTAGGATGAGACCCTAGGATAGAGATATGACCCTAGGATAGAGATATGACCCTAGGATGAGACCCTAGGATGAGACCCTAGGATAGAGATATGACCCTAGGATAGAGATATGACCCTAGGATAGAGATATGACCCTAGGATGAGACCCTAGGATGAGACCCTAGGATGAGACCCTAGGATGAGACCCTAGGATAGAGATATTAGACATTCAGGCCACTCAGCCTGCAGGGAACAAACCAGCCAAGGATGACAGTTTTCGTGCAACGAGCGTCGATGCAAGGCGAGGCGTGCATGCGTTTGATTGTCCTTATAACGGCCTTGACTTTTCTGTGAGCGCAGAATGAAGCCTACAGCAGCAAACGTGGCTCTCGAGGGCCTCCAGCGCGGATGCTTAACGAGGACCTGCTCTGCTCAGACACATCCCCTAACCGCAGCCCTGTCCTCCTCACTCGCGCCTCGCCTGCCGAATCGGCACTTCCTCACACAGAGATGGATGAGGCATGTGGCGTGAAAGTTGCAGAGTTAGATTTTTCCCCGAGATGGAAGCTCTTTTTTGTTTTATAGTGCTGGCGGTGGAACGCCTGGGCCAGGGGGGTCTGCAGCAAGGTTATTATAGTTTACGAAAACTAACTAAAAAACGAACTAGGTGTCGATGAACGGAAATAAAAAATAAAAAATAGACTTTACCAAAAAACGATAACTAACTAAAACTGTATTGTGTGTTTACAAAACTAACTAAAATAAACTACAATTATTGAGAAAATGTCTTTAGTTTTTGTCTTTTTCATTTCATACATAAGCCTAGTATTTTGGGTGGATATGAAATCTATCCTCCATGTTCTTTAGCTGTGTCCCTGCGCAGAAGTAACCTGACGTGCGCCAGATGGTTTGTTTCACACGGAGTGAAACAACGTGAGCTCAGGAGATCAGGATGGTCTCACGAGGCTAGCGCAGAAGAATAAAAAACTAAAACTAATACCGAAACTAATAAAAACTAAACTAAAACTAAGCATTTTCAAAAAACTAAAAACTAAACTAAACTAGCAAACCTGCTTTAAAACTAATCAAAACTAAACTGAAATTGAAAACAAAAAGTTAAAACGACATAAAAATAAAAACTAATGAAAAAAGAAAAACTATTATAACTGTGGTCTGCGGGGGGTCTGTGGACCGCGGGGGATCTACTCGCTGGGCATTGCCCAACCCAAATGTCACGGTGTCCCCAACCACTGGATAATGTCCTATTCATGTAAAATTGAACTTTTTCCAGTGACCTCAGCAGTGACCTCAGCAGTGACCTCAGCAGCAGGGCAGCCGTCTCCCCCATTAACCCTGCAAATATCATTAGGCGAAAAAGCCTAGAACTGGACTTCAAACTTAACGAGTCGTCCAATCCAAACTCTCCATAAGATGCTTAAAGGACGAGTTTGGTATTTAGCATCATAAGTCTTGTTATAAAGTTATTTGCGATCATATACAACGGTCCATATCAACATTTTGACAGACTGTGCACTCTTGAGATATTAGTGCTCATTGCTCATGTCACAACTAAGTACACAATGGATCTCAATGGGCAGAGATCCATTGTGCATATTGTGTGCTTACTGTAGGTGTGACATGAGCAATGAGCACTAATATCTCAAGAGACACAATTCATCAAAAGTTTCATATCTTGTAAATAACCTGGAACTCTAAACTCTGTGTGAAAAGTAGAAGGGCCCCTGAGAATTTTATTTCAATTCTGGGAAATCCAGAAAATCCCATAAAGATGCAAAGTGCGCCCTTCAGTTTCTGGTTTGCGTCGTGGCAACGTGAAGCAGACGCAGCTAAATGTCTGACCGTTTGCAGCTAAATCCCAGGATTCAGTGTACAGTAGCAGATACAGTATTACAGTACAGTAGTACTCCAGAGCACCCAGGAGCCACGCAGAACTGGGCTTCAGAAAACCAGCACTTCTCAGATCCTGTAGTGCATCCCTCCGACTCCCCACCTAACGGCATGACTCACTTCATCACGATTGGACACATATATGACCTATACTCCATCTCTGATCTGTCCAACGTGATCAAACTTCCTAAATATGAGTCATCATCTGATCTACAGTGTGTTGTGAAACATAACGACTATATCTGATGATAATTGTATCCACAATGCACCTGAGCTCGATACTAACCTATGAGGGACGCTAGGAACGAACCCCAACCACTCGCTGAGTCGGGAGAAAATAAACGTACCGAATGTCCGAGTACTACTGCCCACGTCCTCTCTCCCTCCTTGACATACAGGTCATGCACATACCAGTTCCAGCTCTGACAGAGTTCACAGCTGCTGGGTAGTGTGTGGTGCATGTGTGTGTGTTGTCAGTATGTGTGGCAGAGTTTGAGTAAACAGTTGAACGATCTCCCGTGTCAAACTGGATTGTTGCTAGCTTTACAGGTATAAACATAATAGCACGCACAGCAGAACACCAAACATTTTATGTTTATTAATGTAAATACACATGTTGACTGGTAATGCATGCATTCTTTGCACCGGAAATACGTTTTGTGGGATCAGCTGTCAAACGTGGGTGTACTGGGCACAAAAAAACTATCAAAACTCAAAAGGTTCGAAAGGTTCAGCGCCATTACATGTATCAACTTGAAGGAATCGAATCTTTGAAAAGAGTCGGACTGCCCATCACTATCACTGAGTCTCATTCAGGCCAAAATGACACCCCTGCTCTAAGATCATGACATAACCACATGACTGACTCTGTCACGGTTGGGAAACATGTTGACCTAGCCATACTCTCTGACCTATCCAACAGATTTCTGGGCCTCAAAGGACATTTATTCACCACATGGCAATTACACACCAACACACACGTGAGTGAGTGGCGACACGACAGTCAGCTGATCTATGTTGTGAATATAACGACTATAACTGATGAGAATCGTACTGTACCCACAATGCACCTAACCCCGATACTAACCTGTAATAATACTAACATTAGAAAACACTAAACACCTCAAGCTCTGAACTCTATTATTATTATTATTCTAGTATGTGACATGTCTGTCTGTCCGTCCATCCATCCGTGTGTGTGTGTGTGTGTGTCCGTCCATCCGTGTGTGTGTGTGTGTCTGTCCGTCCATCCATGTGTGTGTGTGTGTCTGTGTGTCCATCCGTGTGTGTGTGTGTGTGTGTGTCCGTCCATCCGTGTGTGTGTGTGTGTGTGTGTGTGTCCGTCCATCCGTGTGTGTGTGTGTGTGTGTCTGTCCGTCCATCCGTGTGTGTGTGTGTGTGTGTGTCCGTCCATCCGTGTGTGTGTGTGTGTGTGTCTGTCCGTCCATCCGTGTGTGTGTGAGTGTCCGTCCATCCGTGTGTGTGTGTATGTGTGTGTGCGTGTGTGTGTGTGTGTGTCTGTCCGTCCATCCGTGTGTGTGTGTGTCTGTCCGTCCATCCGTGTGTGTCCGTCCATCCGTGTGTGTGTGTGTGTGTGTCCGTCCATCCGTGTGTGTGTGTGTGTATATGTGTGTGTGCGTGTGTGTGCATGTCCCCTTTCATAGCATGAGATTTAGACCAGTTAGGAGTAGCCTATACTGTTGCACACCAGCAGAGGGCAATAGAGAGTGCTTATAAGCCTGCACTGCTTACTTCACCACCTGGGTGTGATCTTCATGTACTTGGCAATGGGAAAATGAAGTGAATTGTGGTGTGTGACGGCCTTTGCACAGATTGTTAGGTCGTGTAAAATGGAGTCAGATAATCGAGATTGTAACACGTTTTGGTAATATTAATACTAAGGGGCCTTGTTTTGGTTTTATCACCAATATGAAGACCCATACACATGCACACACTGAACGCAGCGATGGCCAGGATGAGAGTACTCACTGAACGCAGCGATGGCCAGGATGATGGTACTCACTGAACGCAGCGAGGGCCAGGATGAGAGTACTCACTGAACGCAGCGAGGGCCAGGATGAGAGTACTCACTGAACGCAGCGAGGGCCAGGATGAGAGTACTCACTGAACGCAGCGATGGCCAGGATGATGGTACTCACTGAACGCAGCGATGGCCAGGATGATGGTACTCACTGAACGCAGCGATGGCCAGGATGATGGTACTCACTGAACGCAGCGATGGCCAGGATGAGAGTACTCACTGAACGCAGCGATGGCCAGGATGAGAGTACTCACTGAACGCAGCGATGGCCAGGATGAGAGTACTCACTGAACGCAGCGAGGGCCAGGATGAGAGTACTCACTGAACGCAGCGATGGCCAGGATGATGGTACTCACTGAACGCAGCGAGGGCAAGGATGAGAGTACTCACTGAACGCAGCGAGGGCCAGGATGAGAGTACTCACTGAACGCAGCGATGGCCAGGATGATGGTACTCACTGAACGCAGCGAGGGCCAGGATGAGAGTACTCACTGAACGCAGCGATGGCCAGGATGATGGTGATCACGATGGACACCCAGGACACGTACAGAGCCTTCTTGCGGTAGCTCTGGGCCTCATGGGGTTTCAGTCGCATACTGCTCTCCAGAAGACCTGCAAACCAGCACGGAGCCAATCAGAACACAGTCCTGAACACAACAACACAGAGCCAATCAGAACACAGACCACTACTGAGACAGACCTGAACACAACAACACAGAGCCAATCAGAACACAGAGCAATACTGAGACAGACCTGAACACAACAACACAGAGCCAATCAGAACACAGAGCAATACTGAGACAGTCCTGAACACAACAACACAGAGCCAATCAGAACACAGTCCTGAACACAACAACACAGAGCCAATCAGAACACAGACCAATACTGAGACAGACCTGAACACAACAACACAGAGCCAATCAGAACACAGTCCTGAACACAACAACACAGAGCCAATCAGAACACAGTCCTGAACACAACAACACAGAACCAGTAGAACCAGGAGCAGGGGGCTGGCAGATAGCTCAGCTGGTAGAACCAGGATCAGGGGGGGGGGGCAGATAGCTCAGCTGGTAGAACCAGGAGCAGGGGGGGGGCAGATAGCTCAGCTGGTAGAACCAGGAGCAGGGGGGGCAGATAGCTCAGCTGGTAGAACCAGGAGCAGGGGGGCAGATAGCTCAGCTGGTAGAACCAGGAGCAGGGGGGGCAGATGGCTCAGCTGGTAGAACCAGGAGCAGGGGGGGCAGATAGCTCAGCTGGTAGAACCAGGAGCAGGGGGGGCAGATAGCTCAGCTGGTAGAACCAGGAGCAGGGGGGGCAGATAGCTCAGCTGGTAGAACCAGGAGCAGGGGGGGCAGATAGCTCAGCTGGTAGAACCAGGAGCAGGGGGGGGGGGGCAGATAGCTCAGCTGGTAGAACCAGGAGCAGGGGGGGCAGATAGCTCAGCTGGTAGAACCAGGAGCAGGGGGGGCAGATAGCTCAGCTGGTAGAACCAGGAGCAGGGGGGGGGCAGATAGCTCAGCTGGTAGAACCAGGAGCAGGGGGGCAGATAGCTCAGCTGGTAGAACCAGGAGCAGGGGGGGCAGATAGCTCAGCTGGTAGAACCAGGAGCAGGGGGGCAGATAGCTCAGCTGGTAGAACCAGGAGCAGGGGGGGCAGATGGCTCAGCTGGTAGAACCAGGAGCAGGGGGGGCAGATAGCTCAGCTGGTAGAACCAGGAGCAGGGGGGGCAGATAGCTCAGCTGGTAGAACCAGGAGCAGGGGGGGCAGATAGCTCAGCTGGTAGAACCAGGAGCAGGGGGGGGGGGCAGATAGCTCAGCTGGTAGAACCAGGAGCAGGGGGGGCAGATAGCTCAGCTGGTAGAACCAGGAGCAGGGGGGGCAGATAGCTCAGCTGGTAGAACCAGGAGCAGGGGGGGGCAGATAGCTCACTGGTAGAACCAGGAGCAGGGGGGCAGATAGCTCAGCTGGTAGAACCAGGAGCAGGGGGGCAGATAGCTCAGCTGGTAGAACCAGGAGCAGGGGGGCGGATAGCTCAGCTGGTAGAACCAGGAGCAGGGGGGGGCAGATAGCTCAGCTGGTAGAACCAGGAGCAGGGGGGGGGCAGATAGCTCAGCTGGTAGAACCAGGATCAGGGGGGGGGGGCAGATAGCTCAGCTGGTAGAACCAGGAGCAGGGGGGGGGCAGATAGCTCAGCTGGTAGAACCAGGAGCAGGGGGGGCAGATAGCTCAGCTGGTAGAACCAGGAGCAGGGGGGGCAGATGGCTCAGCTGGTAGAACCAGGAGCAGGGGGGGCAGATAGCTCAGCTGGTAGAACCAGGAGCAGGGGGGGCAGATAGCTCAGCTGGTAGAACCAGGAGCAGGGGGGGCAGATAGCTCAGCTGGTAGAACCAGGAGCAGGGGGGGCAGATAGCTCAGCTGGTAGAACCAGGAGCAGGGGGGGGGGGGCAGATAGCTCAGCTGGTAGAACCAGGAGCAGGGGGGGCAGATAGCTCAGCTGGTAGAACCAGGAGCAGGGGGGGCAGATAGCTCAGCTGGTAGAACCAGGAGCAGGGGGGGGCAGATAGCTCACTGGTAGAACCAGGAGCAGGGGGGCAGATAGCTCAGCTGGTAGAACCAGGAGCAGGGGGGCAGATAGCTCAGCTGGTAGAACCAGGAGCAGGGGGGCGGATAGCTCAGCTGGTAGAACCAGGAGCAGGGGGGGGCAGATAGCTCAGCTGGTAGAACCAGGAGCAGGGGGGCAGATAGCTCAGCTGGTAGAACCAGGAGCAGGGGGGGGGCAGATAGCTCAGCTGGTAGAACCAGGAGCAGGGGGGGGCAGATAGCTCAGCTGGTAGAACCAGGAGCAGGGGGGGGCAGATAGCTCAGCTGGTAGAACCAGGAGCAGGGGGGGCAGATAGCTCAGCTGGTAGAACCAGGAGCAGGGGGGGCAGATAGCTTAGCTGGTAGAGATGATACTCTAGAACTCAGAGTCAGGTTCGAGCCCCACACTGGGCACAACTAAGCACTTCAATTTACATGATAGTCAGCATCATGGTCATGATTAAAATGCCAGACGTATTTATTTACAGTATTTGTTATTTATACCCCTTACTGCCCCTGGAAATACCCTCATTCTAACATTGACTCAACTCTGAGCCTGCAACTCTGACTCCTATTTTCTCTCTTAGATGCTACAATATCTCGAAGATTTTCAGCATAAATGTGTGATGCCAAACTGATCAGCTCCACATCGAAACCAAGATGTTTTCAACCAGTTCATCTGCTTGGCTCAAGATCAGTGCGCCCAGCAAGTGAGTCAAATGATTAAGGATGTTTATGTATGTATTTGTCATACAGGTATCAACCATGTTTGATGAAATGCTAAAACATTCACCGGGGAGGGAGTTATATGCCCACTGCAATACCAGGTCGATCCGTGAGAGGACGGACGGGGCAAGACCTTCTTCCTCTAGGTAGGGGGCGTATCAGATATTAATATCTGTATATCCTGTAGCTACAGCCTACTACACTTGATCTTATCCAAAAGGCCGAGACATAACATTAAATGAGTTGGATTGACGAGATGAGATACAACTTCCAAATTGCCCAGCCTACAGCAGGCCGAGCCACGACAAAAATCCTAACCTGCCACTGTGGTAAAAAAATTAAAATAAAAAATAAAGGCCAAAGGGGGTTTAGCCTAAGATAGTTTTTTTTTATTTTTAGCTGTAGATCATTTTTTGTTTACAAGAGTACATTTCCATGTTTGAGCTGTTCAATAACTATAGTTTCAGGGCTACTAAATAGGCTAAATCTATGCAACACTGTAGGATAGCCTTTCAGATTCACGCAGCTGCCAGTGACGCCCCGAGTGCGTAAAGTTGGACAAAATGTTACTCAACAATCTCCAATCGTATCTCCATACCTTCTCCATCCACGTTGTCGCTGATCTTCATCTCCTGGTCCATTTTGAATTGTTCTCCCTCGCTTCCTTGTCTGCTCTGCTGCTGGTCTGGCTGCTCGCACTGTCCGTTCACCACCGAGGGATCCACCACAGTTGGATCCGGGATCGCGTTGGTGTCTGCGGCTGGCGGGTCTGTCATTTTCCTCGGAGTCACGGTTCCAAATCAGGGTCCGAAAATGTCACACCTAGGCGACAATTATCCTGTCGCTGATCGGGTCTCGCCTGCAAAGTGCGCCTGGGGATCTGAAGTGGTCCTGGGGATCTGAAGTGGTCCTGGGGATCTGAAGTGGTCCTGGGGATCTGAAGTGGTCCTGGGGATCTGAAGTGCGCCTGGGGATCTGAAGTGGTCCTGGGGATCTGAAGTGGTCCTGGGGATCTGAAGTGGTCCTGGGGATCTGAAGTGGTCCTGGGGATCTGAAGGGGTCCTGGGGATCTGAAGTGGTCCTGGGGATCTGAAGTGGTCCTGGGGATCTGAAGTGCGCCTGGGGATCTGAAGTGGTCCTGGGGATCTGAAGTGGTCCTGGGGATCTGAAGTGGTCCTGGGGATCTGAAGCGGTCCTGGGGATCTGAGGCGCAAATATTACGCGCATCAATTGCGAACCTCCATGCTAGACACGAACTCGCGAAGTCGTGTGTGATTGCAAAAAGCAGCCTCTAATTCCAAATGTAGTGTAATGAAAGAAAGCCTCTAATTCCAAATGTAGTGTAATGAAAGAAAGCGTGTGGTCTGGGTGGCGGGGACGCCTGGGTTGATCGCTTCTCGGTGAAGGCGCGTCTCGACTGCAGCCCTGCGCGCATCTGTCTCGGGTGGGAGCCGCCTGGCAACTCCACATGTGGATGGAAACCATTCAAACAAATAGATTCATTGATATGTATCTGTAAATTAGGCAGCATAACAAGTCCAGGTTGTCGGTCAGGCCAGTGATTCAAGTCAATGAGTTTTATAGAGCGGTCTACCGAATAATGATGTCAACGTAGTTGTTTTCTTCAAAGCTACAATAACTGCCTATTGTGTGGAACACAATATACCCACAGCAGACATACATCTAATGGCTTCTTGCTTGAATGCCGCCGACAAATACGTATTTAATGCTTGAATAATCCTAAAGGGAAAACAAAAAACATTCAGCGAGAGCTGTTCTCTTAGATGGGTTTGGTGTTTTTAGCTACTTGACTAAGCACTTCGGTCATTAGGCTACTGTGGAGAAAAATATGGAATTTAAGTGGTTGTTTTTGCTATTTATTTTTTAGCATTCAATACAAATTTGTGGTTTATAGGCCCATAGATAGTAGCCTGTAGAATAATATGCCTTTAATTGTGTTGCAATTGAATCGAATGCATATTACTGTACTGTTAAATGGGTCAGAATGGGTCGTGTCCACTTAGGCTACGTTTATCTCCATCAGAAGGGTAGTCTATAGGTTGGGCTGTCAGCTGGAGCTGGAAATAAGTGGGTCTCATGATACCTATTTTTGTTGTCCTAAAGTTGTATCTTTGGCCTATCCATAGTCTACTACAAAGCCAAACGTTTGAGTCATTGGTCAGAGTTATAGACGGTTTATTCACAAGATATTGTGAATAAACCGAGTCATGCAGTATTTTGCATGTTGATGCCGTTTGTAGTTTGGGCAGGGCACGAAAAGTTACTTTTGGATCTTTGCCTCCATCTAGTGGCCGACCCCAAGTACTGCAGTCCGCCTGCGCCACCAACGATCACACATTGAGAATCCGAAGAGTTTCACATAGCGGTTTGACGCAGGTGGACGGTGCACAGACACACTGTACACACTGTATAAAAATACACGTCGCACTTTGCACACTCACTGTATATACGCTGACCGCACTCCATTTTGTATTGTTTTTATTTTTGCATTCGTATTTTGTAGGCCTGCTCTTTTGCACTGTCCCATCCCTGCACCCTATCCAATGTTGTCTTCATGTCATGCACCATTGGCCGAAACAAATTCCTAGTATGTTGTAAAAGTACATGGCAATAAACATTTTTTGATTCTGTAGGCTACATCGCAACACAATGTGCTTTACAGAGAACAAGGGAGGTGGGCATACGACCCACCCCTACATATTCCAGAGGGAAGCAAAAAAACAGTAATCACCCGGGGGCCAGATAAGTGAGCTGTAAAAATTCTTCCCTGACCCCTCTCAACAAGGCGATCGAGCAAGCTCCTGGAGTATGTTTGTCTACCGGCTGAGAACATTTATAAAGCAATAAATTACATTAAGTTACATTTTCAGAGTAAGAGAGGCTAATAACATCATAGGAGAGACATGGCAAACACTGGTGTATGTCTGTGTGTGCGTGAATGTGCCTGGGTCCAGATAGAGGCAGGGGTTGGGGTAGGGTGGGGGTAGGAAAAGGATACGGACCCGGGTTAGGGTGAGGGGGTCCGAGCCCAGGACTGGTGTATGTCTGTGTGTGTGTGTGTGTGTGTGTGTGTGTGCCTGGGTCCAGATAGAGGCAGGGGTCGGGGGTAGGGTGGGGGTGGGAAAAGGATACGGACCCGGGTTAGGGTGAGGGGAAGGGGGACTAAGCCGGATGTGGACTGATGTGTGTCTGTGTGTGTGTGTGTGTGTGTAACTAAATACTACGACATCCACAGCTGACACGGGATGTGCTGTGAGGTCCTGGGCTGTAGAGACACCAAACCAGGTGTTGGATGGATGAGGTGAGGATGAACTTGAGGATGGCGGGGTTGGATGGATGAGGTGAGGATGAACTCGAGGATGGCGGGGTTGGATGGATGAGGTGAGGATGAACTCGAGGATGGCGGTGTTGGATGGATGAGGATGAACTCGAGGATGGCGGGGTTGGATGGATGAGGTGAGGATGAACTCGAGGATGGCGGGGTTGGATGGATGAGGTGAGGATGAACTCGAGGATGGCGGTGTTGGATGGATGAGGATGAACTCGAGGATGGCGGGGTTGGATGGATGAGGTGAGGATGAACTCGAGGATGGCGGGGTTGGATGGATGAGGTGAGGATGAACTCGAGGATGGCGGGGTTGGATGGATGAGGTGAGGTGAGGATGAACTCGAGGATGGCGGGGTTGGATGGATGAGGTGAGGATGAACTTGAGGATAGCTGTGTTGGATGGATGAGGTGAGGATGAACTCGAGGATGGCGGGGTTGGATGGATGAGGTGAGGATGAACTCGAGGATGGCGGGGTTGGATGGATGAGGATGAACTCGAGGATGGCGGGGTTGGATGGATGAGGTGAGGATGAACTCGAGGATGGCGGGGTTGGATGGATGAGGTGAGGATGAACTCGAGGATGGCGGGGTTGGATGGATGAGGTGAGGATGAACTCGAGGATGGCTGTGTTGGATGGATGAGGTGAGGATGAGGATGGTGAGGATGGCTGTTCAATGGTCAAATTGTATCAAAAAGCACTCGCTCTGAATAATTGAACACACATTACAATTAACACACATAACCAATCAAAACAAGTTAGTTGAAAGTGTTGACACCCAATCAATGCACGTTCACGATAGCCAATAGAGCAACGCCTCATGCTCCTGAAACAAACAAACAAACAAACAAACAAACAATGCAAAGACTTGACTTGTAGAGAGAAGTAACATGGACCAACCAAGTTCCTTTTTATTCAGTCATACCTGAAATAAACACATCTGCATATTATGATACATCATTCGTTTTGCTCAACATTAAAGGGGTTCACTTCTATAAGTTCATATTTGGGCGCATTCAAGAAATCTGAAATGAGAAAAACTGCAGAAAATGACAAGAGGGTGGTTTCCTCCACAAGGAGAAGAGCTTTTATGCAGCCAATGTGTTTGCAGGAATGCTTTTTACTCCTAAACCTGTGATGAAACACCCAAGATAGTCTCCCTCTACCTCGTGTGCGTAAGCCTACAACACCAAGGTTGGGGTCGAGTTCTGAATTGAATTGAGTGTTTCTGTGCCACTAAACTGCCTCAGTTAGTTCTCAGTCTAACACTAAAACTGGAATGTAAGAGGCGACACAGAGGAGTCTGGTTACTGGAGTTTCCTCAACGAGGCGTCTTCTCGCCAGGGTGAGTGCAGCCTCCGGAGGGCCGCCCACGACTGTCCAAGCAGCAGCCCGGGCAGCAACACCCACAGCCCGTTGAAGAAGACCAGGTAGACCCAGAGGTGGAGCCAGTTCCCGGTGTTGAGGCTGGGGCTGCCCAGGAGCCAGTCAGGGCAGAAGGTCATCCAACCCCCGTAGAGCTCGCACACGCACAGGGAGATCTGGACAAAGTGCCTGGCGGACACAGAGAACAGCGAGCAGGGAGTTATAGTCTCTCATAGCCAGACCAACTATCTCCACACTTCTACTAGTCTCATAGGCAGACCTACTATCTCCACACTTCTACTAGTCTCATAACCAGACCTACTATCTCCACACTTCTACTAGTCTCATAGCCAGATCTACTATCTCCACACTTCTACTAGTCTCATAGCCAGACTATCTCCACACTTCTACTAGTCTCATAGCCAGATCTATCTCCACACTTCTACTAGTCTCAGAGCCAGACCTATCTCCACACTTCTACTAGTCTCATAGCCAGACCTACTATCTCCACACTTCTACTAGTCTCATAGCCAGACTATCTCCACTTCGTTTACACTGTGCCAGCGTTGGAGAAAGGTCTGTCTGGACTCATTACCATTCAGGGATAGGGGTGGGTGGGGGGGGGGGGGTGGGGCTGTATTTCTTTAAACCAATCACAGTAGTCTTGGGCGGAGCAGTTGCTAGGTTGTTTCACGTAGTCTAGATTGGATCTGATAGGACCAAGAAAATCTTCCGTCGCCACTGATTGGCCAGTAATAAACTAATGACAAGTCTTATCCCCAAAACCCACATCTGGTGAGTCCGGGAATTAAAGGGGTAGTGTGCCATTTTGGACATTTAGGCCTATTTTTGATATGTCTAACATTAATCGGAAAAATAGAGACCATAATTTCATTGACCGCTCAAATATTGAGCTAGATCGAGATTTTCGACCCCTTTACATTACATTACAGTCATTTAGCAGACGCTTTTATCCAAAGCGACTAACAATAATTGCATTTAACGTAGGAAGAGCCAATGTACTACTACTTGCCAGAACTCACAAGTGCATCTTCTCTCTAAAACAAGTGACTAAGAGCATAATCTAGTGCTGAAGGCAAAGTGCAAGAATCACAATCTAAAGTACAGTGCAATATAATAATACAATAAGTGCTTAGGTGGGAGGATTGTTGACCTTTACCTTTAACTGGTAAGCCTACAAGTCAAGCCGCCATATTGTCTTAAAGGCATTCCTTCCTCAGAGATACGACAGAGTGGATGAGTTGTGACCAGAGAAGCCCATCATGGTATTTATTCTGTAGTCTGACTCACAGGATGGAGGTTCCTGGGATAAATAGCCTCTTAAATCACTCCAGGCGCCAATCAGATTCAATCCCCCGACACTATTCCGCAAGGGCACGGTTGGGGAAACGCCACACAAGACTATTGTGATTAGTTTTAAGCAATAGAATTCTTCCCCCCCAATCTCAGAATGATAAGGGGGTGAGGGCAGGTGCTCTTTTTAGCAGCGCTAAAAAGAAGTGTGGAGAAAAGTCTGGCTATGACTGCTAATCCCATAATGCTACACACCCAGTCATGTTAGATCAGAGATAACCCCATGAGGAGGACTTTTCCCTCTTAACCTGTAGTGTTTGTCTGTGACGATGGCGTAGACCAGCACCAGCGCCAGAAAGCTGCCCAGGAAGACGGTCAGCAGCTCCAGGGAGACGATGGTGGGGTCAGAGTGGAGCCAGCGTGCATCAGCCTTGCCGTACTCCTTCCCTGTGGAGAGAGCAGGTCAGGGGTGCATATCAATTGTGTAGAATAGCATCCTTAACACAGGCCAACTGAGTGAAGCAATTTAAACCAACTCAGTTTGCTTTGACAGTGAAGGAGATGAGATTGTAGAGCACCCAGAGTTTAAATGTACTACTGCTATAGCCTATAGCCTCCGCTAGATGTCGCCAAACAACAACCTTTCCATCCATTTCCTAATATGTTTTTACCACATTTTAAAAGCAGTAAAATGACCCGCATGGTAGCCCGTACAGCTTCTAAAGAGCATTGCTGTATTGCACAAGCCTCCTCTAACGTCTTCACTGGATAACATGCATCCCACGGGACTCACAAAGCTCCGCAAACATGTTGTCGGACTGTTGAACCGTTCCAACGAGAGACAAGTAAACGAACGGACCCTCCTAGAACGAAGCAGAACAGTTGGGATCAGGACAGGTGGGAGTTATTGGCTTCCATCTCACAACTATCATGCACATCACTTTTCTCATTCATTCACTCACTCACCAATGTGATGTGGACGATAAGGTCGTAGAAAAGCCATACGAGGACCCATCTATCGGCGGGGGAGCATTTTCTCCCCCATATCTGCGCGTTGATGTAGCCGCCGGCGAGCTGCGCCGCGCAGGCGCACAGGGAATAGACCGTCACTGGGCTGAACAGAGACGGGGTCTCCTCTTCGGGCGGGTCCATTAGAAAAGCGTGCTGTAGGCCTATGGTCGACTACAATAAGGCATTCTTTGTCTTTGTCTTATAAAGACTTTGAATTTCAACTTTGGTGATAGTCCAGTCCCCCTTGATTCGTCCCCATTCGCTGGTCGTGGACTAACTCCGCCCCGACGAGGAGGCACTGCACATAGACATAAAGAACTAGACTGGCCACGCCCCCTTTAGACTCGTCAGACGAGGCCGCCATGTTATGCAGGGCATCAGGAACATGTTGTGCAGGGCATCAGGAACATGTTATGCAGGGCATCAGGAACATGTTACCGTTGGGCTTTGTTTGGTAAGTGACTAGTGACTCTTATTATATTTTAGTATCAGCCTAAATACAGTTAGACTAGCCTTTTAAGGTTTTATGAATACTCAGGCATTTGCGGGAAGAGAATGGTAGGCTTATATGGGTATTGTAATGGTAATTATTTACTTACCTCACAATTAAATTGCATAGCTAACTGGTTAGGATTACCAGACCTGCCCTAAACTAACATTACACGGATAACGTAATTTATTCCACTCTCATCGACTATTAACACATTTTTATATAATGTAGTATCTTGTTTTATGTGGGTATATAGAGATAGTCCCTCATAAAGCTAATCGTCAAACTTGTATTTTGTGCCTTAACGGAATTTGTTCATATTTAGGTAAAATGTCCAGTTGGACTCAAGGATTAACTGATTACATTGTGGGGGTCAAGGGTCACTGACATCACAAAAGGTGTTTTTGGCCTGCTGAACATGATATCTCAAGAACGGTATTACAGAATTTGTACATATTTGTCCTAAATGTCCAGTTGGATTTAATTAGATTATTTGGATTAGATTTTGGTATTCAAATGTCAAAGGTCAAGGTCAAACAAATGGCACTTTTGAACGCTAACACTAGCTAGCTTACGCTAACAATATCTTGTGTTGACCTACTGGCAGATTGTCATTAGCTAGCAATAGTCTACATGTAACAATTACAAACATATTAAAGTTAAGTTACAGTTAGTGCTTCTGTGTCTCTTGGTAGTTTGCAATCAATCATCACCACCTCATTATTTGCAAACCTCAGAAAGCAAAACATACAATGGAATATATTGTCTCTCTCTAAAATTACGCTGTGATGCCTATTATGAGGGGAAGGGAGGGAGTTAGAGGGTTGAAGGGGGTTGTTTATCGGTTGTTGTGGTATTTTGTTTATTGGTTGTTTTTTATTGGGTGTTGCAGCTGGCAGGTGAAGGCCTATGGCCAGAGAAAACCCTCCACCTACATTGGGGTCTTTGACATCAACTGCTGGTACCACGCCCAGATGCCTGGCTATCAGGTATTTGAAACAGACAGACCAATTCTATCTCCTGTATATAACTGCTCTGCTACTCTATAGGGCTAGTAGTGAAGGCCAGCGTTGTTTGACTGATTGATAGACTTTATTGGAGAATAAAAAAACATGTACAGCCAGCGCATAATGGCAGGACAAAAATGTAAGTAAACTGTCAAGGATGTCTGAAGACAGTCTCAGATTTATCCTTAGATTTATCCATTGCCGAGATAGAACTCCAAAGAGGTGACGGCGATGGCCACTGCACCCACATATTGATAAGGGCACCATCAGTGAATAAATATGTCTAGGTGAATCGCAAAAATGTGCACACTATAAATACCCACATCATATGTGACGCCGACATGCTCATCACAAGTGTAGTGGCACGGTGGCCTGGCTCCGCACATGACTCATTCATCCTGGCGCACAGCAGGGTAGGGGCTAGACTGGAGGCAGGCGCTGACGGCTGGCTTGTTGGTGAGTGCATATGCCAAGATACATATTCTTTTTTTTCTAAACTTTATTTGCATTTTCCATCCATACAACCACAATACAAAAAAACAAAAACATAATAAAAACAAACAATAGCAGCTTATGGGTACTTCCATCAAGTCACAATGCAGCTCTTTTCTCTTACTCAAATATTATAATTTCAATATTAGTGGTATCATCACACTTCCTTCTAGAATCCATCCATTTTTCCCATCTCCCTTCAAACTATCCTTCCTGCATCCTCAATGCATGCGTGAACTTCTCCATAAAATAAATCATCTCCACAACACCCAGCCACTGCTCCTTGGTTGGGGGTTCCACCTTATACCAAGCCCTCGTTATTGTCTTTTTACTAGCAACCAATAGTACTTTCACTAGGTATCTGTCCCCTCCTTGTACATCATCCTGTTATGTTTGCCAAGTTACATATTCAAAGCTGATAAGAATGAGAACCAGTAAAGACTGATGATTTTGTGACCTACTTCTGGCGACAGTGGCTACCACCTGAGGGAGTGGCTGCTGGTTCCCTTCCCGGACCCTCAGAATGAGGTAGCTCAGGAAACCCAGTTCAACGAGGTACATGCCCGGACACGCAGCGTCGTGGAGCGCGCCATTGGCCTCCTCAAGGGCCGATGGCGCTGCTTGGACGCGTCGGTAGACTCCTCTACCACCCGATCAAGGTATGTAAGATCATCCGGGCATGTACCATCCTCCACAACGTGGCAGTACGGCGCGGAGTGCGCCTCCCTCCGGGCCTCCCCCCACCACAAAATGAGGACTCAAGCCCTCAGCCCCCACCCCGTCATGAGGGTTACCAGCGGGGCCAAAGGGCCCGCGCTGAGGTCATGCGCCAGCTATGAAGACACAAACAAGTAAGGTTCATATTGTTACCATTTTATTGTCTGTTGGTGAGAGACTGTGTGAGGTGTGTGAGGGCGTTTGTGAGTGAATGTGTGAGGTCCGTGAGTGTGGTAGTGAGTGACTGTGAGGTCCGTGAGTGTGGTAGTGAGTGACTGTGTGAGGTCCGTGAGTGTGGTAGTGAGTGACTGTGTGAGGTCCGTGAGTGTGGTAGTGAGTGACTGTGTGAGGTCTGTGACAGCATGTGTGAGGGAAGGAAGTGCAGTGAGGATGTCCTGTTGGCTCTGGTGGTGTAATGTGGTGACCTCCACCAACTGCTGCACAACTGCCCCAATCCCTTCTGCCATGTCCCTCTGGGCCTCTAGGGTCCCGTCTGGGCCTCCAGCACAGCGTCTGAGAGGAAGCCCAGACGGTTTCCCTCAGGGACCCTTGAGGCAGGGACGCTGGCAGCCGGAGGTGGAGGCGTGGGCGGTGGAGGTGGCGCGGAAGGCCGGCGCGCTGGAGACGTCTAAATATTTTTGGCGTACGCGGTAGTCCGCCTTTTTCTCGTTTTCGGCGTACGCCATCTTTTACACCTGAATTTACACCCTTTTTGATAAATGAGGCCCCAGCCCCCTGGTACTACGCCGAGAATATTTTGACGTTTTTCGGATCTATCAAACATGGCGTACACGCGGCTGTAGCGATTTCTCAATGATAAATCCCACGGTGTCCTAGACGAGTGCAGACGTGAACGCGCCTCGTGTTCCGCCCTCTACGCGCCCAAATTCAACCATATATGGTGCAAACCATGACAATGCACAACGTGGTTCACCGGAAGGAACCGACATAAAAAGATAGCGTGGAGCAAATGCAAGACAATGACATTTATGGAAAAGCGCGGAAAAAGAAGAGAAACTTTTCGGAGACGGAGGTGCATGTGCTTGTTGGTGAGGTCCACGCGAGGAAAAAAAATCCTCTAAGGAAGGTGTTTCTACTAGCCTACCTTTGTCTGATGGCTCCTACAGTTTAGGTAGTCTACGTTTCGTGCATCTTGTATTTGGCGTAGGCTACACGGACATGCTGTATTGGCTGTGAGGAAAGCAAACATTCCAAACATTCTGTGGTAGGCTATGATTGATTTAGGACCAAAAACAGGGAACGATAACACAGATGATCACTTCATAATGTTAGACCAGCAGCCACTCCCTCAGGTGGTAGCCACTATCGCCTGTAGGTCACAAAATTATCAGTCTTGACTGGTTCTCATTCTTTTCAGCTGTGAATATGTATCTTGGCAAACATAACACAGGATGATGTACAAGGAGGGGACAGATACCTAGTGAAAGTACTATTGGTTGCTAGTAAAAAGACAATAACCAGGGCTTGGTATAAGGTGGAACCTCCAACCAAGGAGCAGTGGCCTGCAAGCCTGCCTCCAGTCTAGCCCCTACCCTGCTGTGCGCCAGGATGAATGAGTCATGCGTGGAGCCAGGCCACCGTGCCACTACACTTGTGATGAGCATGTCAGCGTCACATATGATGTGGGTATTTGTAGTTTGCACATTTTTGCGATTCACATAGACGTATTCATTCACTGATGGTGCCCTTATCAATATGTGGGTGCAGTCGCCATCGCCGTCACCTCTTTCTATCTCGGCCAGTAGGCCGAGTAGCACCGGATTCATTTAGGCTCCCATTACGCACAGGAGGACTGTCATTTATATGCTTACCAAACAGCAAACAGGTCCACATGATCTAATTGGTCAACTATTGCCGTTTGATGGAGTGCCTGCATTAGGTGTGTGAGGACATATTGCGCAGAAAGGTTTGGGACAGCGCATAGGTTCAGTTTGGGGAACAAATCCATATCGGACCATTAATGAGCCGGTTAGAGGACACGATCTTGCGTTGAGATATATGTTTGTGCTGAATTGGGCTATTAGCCTACAAGGCTAAAAAGGTGACTAAATATCCGCCCTTTTTGGTTGATAGATCGCGCTGTGGGGGGGGGTGTAAAAAAAAAAGAAAAAAAAGGTGTACCTCAATGATGAATGAGGCCCCAGAAATATAGGCCTAGCCTACTCGCAGTAATACCATAAATACAACTGTTCATTTTATCTGAGACTTATTTCTTTTAACATCTTAATGGTTTCATTTATTACAGGCTACTCTGAGATTCCCGACTCTAATCTTGATCAGAGGTCTGGTGGGTGCTAATGGCAAGATTGGATCAGAGACTTCACAAGCCTGGAGGAAAGAAAAAATGGCATCAAGTATTTTCTACATGTTACACTATAAGGTTTCCAAAAATATATAGTTTTCCTAATCTCCAAAAAAATTACACAAGAACCTGACTTACCAGGAGGCGAACTTGGCTCGGCTCACCACACACACATCATCTGACCCTGCTGAAAGAGACGCCAGCACCTTGGACAGCGGGTTGACAATATAGCAGCTTTACATTAGTCATAGCAGACGCTTTTATCCAAAGCGACTTACAATACAATAATTGCATTTAACGTATGAAATCAGTGTAGGCTACTACTACTCGCCAGAACTCATAAATGTATGTCCTTTCTAAACAAGTGACTAAGAGCATAATCTAGCGCTAAAGCCAATGTGCATCAGTAGCAAAATATAAATACAATAGGTGCAATAGGAGTGAGTATTGAATAGCATTAAGTGTACTGTGCCATAATTGGTTACATAAGTCCTATTGTTTGATACTAGTAAAAGACACAATCAGTGAATTTCAACTCAATATTTTCTTTAATATGCACAAGAGTTGAAAGAAACATTTGTGAGCCACCTTAAAGAGAAATGGATTCTAAAATTTATAAAAAGCAAGACAATCAGAGGCCAAAATGCTATCTGTTGCTTTGTCTTCTTTAGTATACGTTTTCGTCGGCAAGTAAAAATCTTGCAAAAGAGCATACTGTACGCTTGTATCAGCTTCCGATACAAGACAATGAAATTCCTTTCTTTAAAGTGGCTCTGCCTGGACGCCCAGATCCAGGAACGTACACCTGTCCAGACCTCTGGTCAGCAACTGTGAATGGCAAGACCAAAAAGGCCTGGGCTGCTTGAATCAAATCCCCATTCCTTCTCAGTAGTCATCAGCCAAAAGACAAAACAAAAGCATAACTACATTAGTTCAAATGTACTTTTTCCATTCAGATTCCCTTCACAAATAAATGCTTGGGGGGGACCAACCAAGAAAAAAAGAAAAGAAATATAATCCACAAGAGCGGGGAAAGCTCGATTCCAATCCCGTCCTCGTCATCGATCGCCATATCGGAAAAACTCCCTGTTCATCTTTTAACACTAAATACAATAACTCCACTGACCCAGTCCATGAGTGAAATACAGTCTCTTTTTTACAGACCCAAAGAGTTGTAGGAATACTTTTTAAATTGTATAATTTGATTTGTAGCATATAGTACAGGAGGGGAAAAAAATGGAACAAGTGTACGGTCGACGAACCACTGCATCCGTGGTTGGATTTCCTGAAGCTCACATTGCGTTTCCACACACAGTAAGCAGAGGGACGACCTGGATGTGTGCATAAGACTGACGTGGGCTTACCACAGATCATCAAGTGTTAAACATTGTCTCTCTTTCTCTACCGATGCATCTCCCAAATACTACCCCCGCCTCCAGTTCTCGAGTCATTAAATATCAATGTAAGATTGAAGGTGTCTTAATGAACCCCAGCTGAAGCCTGGCTGTTTTAAGGCTTGTTTGAAGGGCTTCACAGTTCAGAGGAGGCCATTTTCGAAGACTGTGCCAAATTTCTCTGAGGAGGATGTGAGGGTGAGAAGGGTGTCCCCATCGGCCACGTTCGCTCTCCTCCCTTCCCCTCACAGTATGTTTACGTGTCTTCAGGTTACTAGAGTCAATGCTACAAAGTAGAATTCCTTTTTGACAAATTTCTCCTTGCATCAATTTCACCGTTTACATTGATTTAATGTTGTGTTTTTTTCACCCAAAAGTTCAAAATGTTAGAACATAATAGTGGTGGCCGGTTGAAATTTGACAGTCCACTTCGGCATACAGTATTTTTATTTTACATCACAGATCCTGGCGAGACAAGCCCTTGGGTAGGCGTGGGGTTAGGGGGCGGAGTTCTACGGGCGTTACGTTCCAGTGTTCTGTTCCGGAACCCCCTGTTCTCAAACCCTTCACGTTCCACAGCCCTTTGCGATGTCATCGATTAGAATCAGGTTTAGAGAACGTTCCGTAAAAGGGCGACGCGAGGGGCTCCGTGCTTCCAGGCTCGCTCGCGGCGTCCCGACGCGCGGCCACCGGCAGAACACCACAGAAGAAGAAGAAGAAGCCTAAATGAAAAGTTCCCTGGCTTCGGACGAAAGGGGGGACACTCTTCTTTGCTGATGAGATGATTGGTAGAGCTCAGTTGAGGTCCATGCGCTTGTATGACTTCAGTGTAAATTTCTGTGTAAATGTGTGTGTGTGTGTGTTTTCAGTGTGTGCGTGTAAGCGTGCTAAAGAGAGAGAGATGCTTTTTGGCAGCTGCAGACTGACGGCCGACGAAGCTGTTTTTTCTGCTCGAGGAACATTAAGCAGCGTCATCTGGAGAGATAAAGTCTGCCGGAGCTCCCATTCCTGGTTCTGTGGTGTTGTGGTGTTCAGAGCTGGTCTGTGGTGGTGTGGGTGTGGGGGGGAGGTGGCGGGTGATCGAGATGGGGCGGGGCGTGGGTAAAGACGGGGGGGGTGCGGAGCAGCTGAGAGGTTCGGCGGATTGGGGCCCCTTCAGAACTTGAACTCCTTGGCCGCCTGCAGGTTGGTGGCGGGGTCAAAGTTGAAGGTTCCACTCTGAGTGGCGTCTGGGATCAGACTGGGGTCCTCGTCGATCTGCTCGGGGGGGCGGGGGGGGGGGCAGAGGGAGAGGGAAGAAAACAAGGATCAGTGGGCTGCAGCTGCCACCTCAGAATGGACCAGAACAGCTTCACACATCACTACCAGTTGGTAACCTGACGGGAACTCTCCACTGGGAACTGTTTGGAAAGGGGCAGGCACTTTCAAAGGTACTTGGCATGATGACCGGATGAACCGTCTTGTCTATCGCCGTCTATCATGCGCTGACTCCTCACTCCTCAAGCAACGGCTCCTCACTTTCATTACCGCTAAACCCCGCCCGGCGTAGCCGTTTGCAGTTCAAAGATCGTCTTTTGATCTGGCACAAACGGATCTCTATGGAGAGTATCCAGACTGATTTGGGAGATTAACAGAATGTGAGCTCACAAGACCTGGGGCCAACCCCCCCCCCCCCGGAGCGACCTTTTCTGTGTGTGTTTTGACACTAACGACTCACGTCATCTCCTGAGAAGTACTGGTCGATAATCTCGAAGGCCAGCTTGTAGATGTCCTCGTTCTCGTGCTGCTGGAGGTTCTCGATCTTCTCCAGACCTTGGGAGGAGGAGGAGGAGGACACGCCCACATGGAGGTCAGAGGTCAACCAATAGGGGGCACTGCCCTGCGGCAAACCTCCACGGTCAGCTAATGTGGTTGTTGACTTCAGCAAAGCGACTCTCCTCATTGTGGGAAATAAAAGGTGATCTGATCTAATGGTGCGTTCGTTTATAACTGGGAGGTGGCAAATTGCGACTTGCTACTAGGAATTATTAAATAAAACATGAACTCGCACTTCCTCGTCGCAAATTCAGATGTTTCTCAGCCCCCAGTTGCTCGAATGCACTAGATATAACTAGGTAACTGTGATATAATGGTATATAGATATAACTAGGTAACTGATATAATGGTATATAGATATAACTAGGTAACTGTGATATAATGGTATATAGATATAACTAGGTAACTGTTATATAATGGTATATAGCTCGAATGCACACAGGTCGGAGGTAGGTATTTTGCCACTTGCGACTTGCCACCTCCGACCACAAACGAACGCACCATAATATCATTTATTATCTTCGTCTCCAACACCAAGCCACAGACAGGGCGACCTGGCGTGAACAGCGTTATACTGCAGACGGGACATACCAGACGACTGTTTTGCGGCAACGTGAAGACGCCCTTCACTGTTGACGCTGCAGGAAGTTGCCTAGGGTCAGGACTAGGGTCAGGACTAGGGTCAGGACTAGGGTCAGGACTAGGGTCAGGACTAGGGACTGGCAAGGACCTCATGATGCGATACGTATCACGATACAGGTCACGATACAATATGTATTGCGATACATTGCGATACTCTACAACGAAGTGCACATTAAGAGCATTGTGTTGCCTCTGTGTATGAAATGTGCTATACAAATAAAGTTTGATTTAATTTGATACCCCGCTCTGTGGATGTAAAGCAGAGGAGGCTCGTCCATTGAGTAAGGGGAGGACAGTCCTCCTCAGTTTTTGGAGAGAAGAGAGGGATTAAAATATAAATATATGATTTTATTTATTTATAAATAATATTTAATATTATCTCAGTTTTGTTCATAAAGTAGGTTTTCCCTATGGATAAAACCCATTATTGAAATTCTAAAGCTCCAACAGTGACATCTATAGCATGCAGCTGGAGGACCCATAGATATCTATGGAAGGGAGGAATGTGTCCCTTATGGGGGTCTATCAATGTGATGCCATTTTTTCATGCTAATTTGTGATTGGCCAAAACGCTGAAAAATTACCGAAAAGGAGGACAGTACAGGATTTAATGATTGACATTTTGTTAGTCCAATCACATTCCAGATTCCAGATTTACCACAGTGAAGGCCGATTGAGTCGGCGTTGATGTCTGTGTTTCTCTTCCCTGTGCCATTGGAGACTTGTTGTGTGTTCATAGCTCCATAATACAATACATCAGAAAGTATTATGGGACATATTATACATCAAACTGTTCGTCTATTTGTCTTGATTCTAGCCATCTAAATATCTAAGCTGACATAAATACTTTTTGAGCTAGAGACGTCTGAACACGACAGTTCCACTGGCTGCTATAGCCGGTAACGTTAGCTACGAGGTGCACGTCAGGCTACAGTACCATAGGCAGGCGCGCAGATTGGCTGGAGGCGCAAACTGTCGGCAACTCGTCCAAAACATTTCTAGAGACTGGGTCGCAACACCGGATCGGAGAAATCCACAGCCAGGCTCCTGCTTGCGTGAGAATTGATCGCTTTGCGGTGCTTATTCCTCATCCAGTGATGGATGGAAAACTTTCAACTGAATGTTCATATTGTTCTGATAATTGTCGGCTATAGCAACATAAGAGTGGCAGCTTTGACAGCAACATGTATAAATACACACTTAAGATTTCTTTCTTTTTTTGTATCGATACGGTACCACAGAAAATCAACACAGTATTGTGGGAAAAATCTCTCAATGTATTGCTGTATGGATTTTATGGCGCGGCGCTGGTCAGGAACAGGTTCTCGCTCACCTCCGCACTCCTCGATGATCTCGGCGATGGTGCCGGCCTCCTCCCCCACCATGATCAGCACGTTCTTCAGCCCGTCCAGCACCACCTGGACCACCTGGGAGTCCTTGACCGCCAGCAGGCTGCAGAAGGGCGGGATCACGTTCTGCTCCACCAGGTACTCCACCTGGTGGAGACACAGACAGCCAATCGGAATACTTCATCATTGTTGCCATGTTGTTTTTATTTTTACGTTGATCTCTTTTTCCATCGGTTGTTGTTCGTGGTGGATATATTTTGGAGCATTTCAACTGAGACCAGACATGCTTGTTGGAGCCTTAAAGGATATGGACACTGAATTTCATGTTTAGCCCTAATTCCTGGCTCCCCTGGCATGTATCTGACTAGTACAGGTTACAATATTTCTGTTTTGTGCAGTACAGAGTTGAGTGTCAATAACGTCGGTGCGCGCACCCTGGCTCGTTGCTAGCTATGGTCACACTCGAAAAACTCTAAAAAGTATGATATACGTGGATTTCAAGTTCAGGAATTACATGGTTTATGCTTACATGGTTTAGGCCCGTGGAGTGGATAGTGGTGTGGTGGTGAGACTCCACCCACTTAGGTTAGAGCCAGTCGGGGACAATGTACCCCTCTCCGGGCTACCCACCTGCCCTCACCAGTGAAGGCTGTGTGTGACGAGACTCATCCCCAGATTATTTAGAATATTAAGGTGTGTGTGTGTGTGCGTGCGCGGGGTGGCTTGTTTCTTCCTTAAGTCTACAATCATCTCCACTGAGATGATGATATCAAAATACCGACGGACATAAATCCCAGCCGGCCAGAGCTGTGGATTGTACATATCAGCAACCTCGTTGCATTCTGCAGTGACATGAAACAAGCCGAATTTATTACGGGTCGTCTCAATCTTCCGACACGTCACTGTTTTGTCAAATTTCTCAGTTAGATAAGAGCAAAGAGTGTCCGCTTCAAGAGTTGGGGAGAATCTAGTCGCAAACACACTCACCAGCTTGGTTTTAATCACTGGGATGTTGCTCTCCGTGCCAGTACCAATTATTCCCGTTTTCTTCTGTTCTCTTTTCAAACAAGTCTGAATACTGGGCTGCAGGGGTGCGATCAGAGGCTTCCCATGTTTAGGTTTGCCTCTCTCCGCAATTGTGGTCCACGCTGGGGATTGCAATTGTGGGCTCACCCTCGTAGTCGCACTTGGTGACTGGAGAGCCGCTGTGCGTGCCGCCGGCCTTTGCTTTTCTCCCTCCCGAGACGCACCATCAGACCCCAGGGCACAGCCAGGTGATCCTCAGAGCTTCTCCATTGCTGTCATCCGGCGATCCATAGCTGCAGTAGCCGCCTCCAGGTTCTCACTCCCGCCTGCCTGCGCTTCCAGGGCTTGCCTTCCTGGCTTAGCCGCTCCATTCTGCTGAGCAGCGCTGAGACGTCCATATTGCCAAATCCGACCAGTGGATCCAGGTAGTGTGATACAAACCTGGGGATGTTTTCCCCACACTCATTGAGTACTTTCAGGCATGCTTTGATATTGTTTGCATCCTTCTGGGGGCCTTTGTGTGTGATACAGCGTTGCGTTGTCTGGCAAAGTTCAAACAAAAGACGCAAAAGATTCATCCGAATCCGAATTTCGCAGAGGTTTACAGCGTGAAGGGATGGCTGTTGTATGTTCGGTGAAATTAGTACTGTTTACAAGTTACTGTTGTTTCGAAATGCAGAGGTGAAAGGACCTATGGTTTTTACAGGACGACTTCAGAGCTTGGTAAGCATAAACCATGTAATTCCTGAACTTTAAATCCACGTATATCATACTTTTTAGAGTTTTTCCGAGTGTGACCATAGCTAGCAACGAGCCAGGGTGTGCGCACCGACGTTATTGACACTCAACTCTGTACTGCACAAAACAGAAATATTAACCTGTACTAGTCAGATACATGCCAGGGAAGCCAGGAATAGGGCTAAACATGAAATTCAGTGTCCTTATCCTTTAAGATGTTAGAACAACCTTGGTGAACCGGCTACCTGATCTTTAAGATGTTAGAGGAACCTTGGTGAACCAGCTCCCTGATCTTTAAGATGTTAGAGGAACCTTGGTGAACCAGCTACCTGATCTTTGAGATGTTAGAACCTGATCTGTAAGATGTTAGAGGAACCTTGGTGAACCAGCTCCCTGATCTGTAAGATGTTAGAGGAACCTTGGTGAACCAGCTACCTGATCTTTAAGATGTTAGAGGAACCTTGGGGAACCAGCTACCTGATCTGTAAGATGTTAGAGGAACCTTGGGGAACCAGCTACCTGATCTTTAAGATGTTAGAACCTGATCTTTAAGATGTTAGAGGAACCTTGGTGAACCAGCTACCTGATCTGTAAGATGTTAGAGGAACCTTGGGGAACCAGCTACCTGATCTTTAAGATGTTAGAGGAACCTTGGTGAACCAGCTACCTGATCTGTAAGATGTTAGAGGAACCTTGGTGAACCGGCTACCTGATCTTTTAAGATGTTAGAGGAACCTCGGTGAACCAGCTACCTGATCTGTAAGATGTTAGAGGAACCTTGGTGAACCAGCTACCCGATCTTTAAGATGTTAGAGGAACCTTGGTGAACCAGCTACCTGATCTTTAAGATGTAAGAGGAACCTTGGTGAACCAGCTACCCGATCTTTAAGATGTTAGAGGAACCTTGGTGAACCAGCTACCTGATCTCTAAGATGTTAGAGGAACCTTGGTGAACCAGCTACCTGATCTTTAAGATGTTAGAGGAACCTTGGTGAACCAGCTACCTGATCTCTAAGATGCTAGAGGAACCTTGGTGAACCAGCTACCTGATCTTTAAGATGTTAGAGGAACCTTGGTGATCCAACTTACCTGATCTTTCCTTCCGCTGATGGTCAGGTTGCTGATGGCCCAGGCGGCCTCCTTCTGCGTGCCGAAGTCACCCTGAGGACAGGAGAGGACAGATTAACAGCAGATGATTATCCTGTCTGGGGATGTTTCACCAGAGACGACCACGTCTGTCTCATCAGAGAGGACCACGTCTGTCTCACCAGAGAGGACCACGTCTGTCTCACCAGAGACGACCACGTCTGTCTCACCAGAGAGGACCACGTCTGTCTCATCAGAGAGGACCACGTCTGTCTCACCAGAGAGGACCACGTCCGTCTCACCAGAGAGGACCACGTCCGTCTCATCAGAGACGACCACGTCCGTCTCACCAGAGAGGACCACGTCCGTCTCATCAGAGAGGACCACGTCTGTCTCACCAGAGACGACCACATCTGTCTCACCAGAGAGGACCACGTCTGTCTCACCAGAGACGACCACGTCTGTCTCATCAGAGAGGACCACGTCCGTCTCACCAGAGGACCACGTCTGTCTCACCAGAGACGACCACGTCTGTCTCACCAGAGACGACCACGTCTGTCTCACCAGAGAGGACCACGTCTGTCTCACCAGAGAGGACCACGTCCGTCTCACCAGAGAGGACCACGTCCGTCTCACCAGAGAGGACCACGTCCGTCTCACCAGAGAGGACCACGTCTGTCTCACCAGAGAGGACCACGTCTGTCTCATCAGAGAGGACCACGTCTGTCTCATCAGAGAGGACCACGTCTGTCTCACCAGAGAGGACCACGTCTGTCTCACCAGAGAGGACCACGTCTGTCTCACCAGAGAGGACCACGTCTGTCTCACCAGAGAGGACCACGTCTGTCTCACCAGAGAGGACCACGTCCGTCTCACCAGAGAGGACCACGTCTGTCTCACCAGAGAGGACCACGTCTGTCTCACCAGAGAGGACCACGTCTGTCTCACCAGAGAGGACCACGTCTGTCTCACCAGAGAGGACCACGTCTGTCTCATCAGAGAGGACCACGTCTGTCTCACCAGAGAGGACCACGTCTGTCTCATCAGAGAGGACCACGTCCGTCTCATCAGAGAGGACGTCTGTCTCATCAGAGAGGACGTCTGTCCCACCAGAGAGGACGCCGTCTGTCTCACCAGAGACGACCACGCGCTTTCGTGCCCTCCGAAAACAGTAATGACTTTTCACTTCCCCAAGTCTTTGGTTTCTCAGTTTCAAGAGGGCCTCCCACGTCCAAACGCTAATTTGCATGAAATGGACTGCGAGGCTATTTTATATTCCATGCAGATTCCAGGCGAATTTAGGTGTAGGTGTCCAATCGAGAGAGGGTAAAAATGAAAGTGGGAAAACAGACCCTGGCCAGCGATCTCCACAAACGAGGATGTCGGGACTTATTTCGATAAGCTGACCATACATCGTGATGAAAATGATTGTTTTCAGAGAAATGTCGTGGTTTAACCTGATCCTGTTAGCCGTTTCTAATTATGATGTTGACCCCTGAGTGTGGCTGTCTGCTCGAGTTTTCTGTAAGAAACTGTGTCTCCCTTCCATAGACATATGAGATAAGGGTGACATTCCACGGTTGGTACATTCTGTGGACAGCAGCAATTGTTGTGGTTAGAGATAGAGACCTGGGCGCCGAACCATCGGCCGGTTATCTCGACTACAAGGCCATAAGCCACAGGAGAGACCAGCCCAGACCAGTGTGATCGGGAAGGGGAGGGGGGGGGGGGAACGCCCCCGAACCATAAGAACCTTGTTCGAGCTCAGATGATTTGATTTGGGTTAGACAGCCATACACAGGTCAGCTGAACATTAGACTAGACGCCATCGTCTTTTGGATGCTATAACCTTCTGTAATAAAACAGCTTTTGATTGTGGCTCAAATCCCGTGTTGGAGAGATTCATTTAAAATAACCCTGGAAAAGGGACACTGGACTGTGTGGTATTGTAAGAGATCGGGGGCCGTCTTTTATTGAAATCAAAACACAACGCAGAGCTGAATAAGGACAATAATAAAAGACAACGAAAGTCAACAATGGTTACAAAATCTAATCCAATTAAGTCCAACTGGACATTTTACCCAAATATGAACAAATTCCGTTAAGCCTTTCTTGAGATAATGTGTTCATCAGGCCAAAAACACATTTTGTGAGGTCACAGTGACCTTGAACTTTGACCACCAAAATCTAATCAGTTCATCATTCAGTCCAACTGGACATTTTGGCCAAATATGAACACATTCTGTCAAGCCGTTCCTGAGATATCGTGTTCACTAGGCCAAAAATGCCTTTTGTGAGGTCACAGTGACCCTTGACCTTTCACCCCCACGTTCTAAGCAGTTGATCCTTGAATGCCATTGAACATTTGTAGCAAAGGGGAAGAAATTCCGTCAATGTGTTCCCGAGATATTGCATTAACAAACATCGGACGTACGGACGGACAACCCGAAACCATAATCGCCTGGCGGAGGCATAATAAAAGAATATGGAAATAAATGCAAGAAATAATGAATCAAACAATAAATAAATATATAATAGGATACATTTATATCAAATTGAATGTATGTATTTACACATTACTGCATTGATTTATTTATTTTTGTGCATATTTATTCATTCATTTATTTATTGGTCATTTGTTGAGTCATTTATTTATGTATTTATTTTTTAATTTTGACAGGTTTGGTCCTCCATAGACAGGAAGTGAAACCGTGTTATACGCCGGCAAGCGATCAAACCGCAGAGGGCACACGAGCATGCGGTTTCAGGGAGGGAGGGAGAGAGGGAGGAAGAGATGGAGGTAGAGGGAGGGAGGGAGAAGGAGAGAGAGATCCAGAGAGATATATCGGGGTAGGGAGGGAGATCCAGGCTGCGTTCTGAATCGCATACTTCCATACTATATAGTAGTCAGTATAGTACTGTACTCCAAAAAGGGATGTATTATGTCCCAATATACAGTATGCCACATGCAGTATGGCAAAAATACCAGGATGTCCTACTACATTCGGTCGTATTTTGCAGTATGCAAGCCACAATCCTATGCACAGCGGAAATTACGTACTGGTAGTAAAAAGTAGAAGTATGCGATTCGGAACGCAGTCAGAGAGAGAGAGGCGGGGTGGGACTATCTTGTCATAACATTGCGCCATGAAATTTGAATCCACAAAGCATTCGCCCACAGCGAGTCGCACGTGACGTAATTTCCGCTGCGCACAGGATTGTGGGTCAGAATAGCCGGAAAAGCCTGCTGGCTTGCATACTGCGAAATACGGCCGGATGTAGTAGGACATCCTGGTATTTTTGCCATAATGCATGTGGCATACTATGTATTGGGACCTACCGCATCCCTTTTTGGTGTGCAGACGGACTGTACCATATAGTATGGGAGTATGCGATTCAGAACACAGCCCTAGAGAGAGAGGGAGGGAGGGAGAGAGAGAGAGAGAGGAAAAGAGATCCAGAGAGGGGGGGGGATTCAGAGAGAGAGAGAGCGTCCAGAGAGAGATGGAGGTATACCTTATGCCGGTCTCACACTACATGATATTTAAAATCCTAACCAATTTTGAAATCGGGTTACATCACGCACATCAGGAGAATCTTAACAGTTATTCTTCTTGCGCATCTCAAACAAGCGCACACAGCAAGATTTGAAAATAACGGCTCATCACACACTACAGGATCTTATCGTGCCCGAGGGAGCAACGAACCACTGGTCTCGCCGTCTCACTTGTAAAGTAGGGACGTAATAATCTTAAATATCAAACATGTTTGATATTATCGGGGCCGCCCCGATGGGTCTGCGAGCCGATCGGGAGGGATAAGATTGGATCTGTAAACCCCTCACATTACAAGATCATCCGGACCGATCATCGGCCCCGACCAACGTTCCAGACCAGATTTCTCCTCCGATTGCCAGGAGGGGTGAATCGGGGATAAATCGGCCCAAAAAATCCTGTAGTCTGAGCCCGGCATTAGAGAGAGAGAAAGAGAGAGAGAGAGAGAAAGAGAAAGAAAAAGAAAGAGAGAGAGATGAAGGTGGAGGCATACCTTAGCCAGCTGCTGGATGATCATGGGCAGCAGGCCCGCGTCGATGACCGCCTGCACCTGCTGCTGGTTGCCGGCTGTAATGTTGGACAGGAACCACACCGCCTCCTAGTGGCGGGGAGGGACACACACACACACACACACACACACACAGGAGGCCGCTCAGCTGAGACCCACACACGCACACCACGGACCACATCAGCAGGGCCGCAAACTAGGGGTGGAACAATGTATCGTGCCACAATATATCGCCATACAGAAACGTCACTAGGGCTGTATATCATCTTGGATTTCGCGATACGATACGCATCACGATACACAGGTCACGATTCGATACGTATCACGATACAGAGGTCACGATACAATACGATACGATACGTATTGCGATACACACATCATTTACTGAAAGATTTTCAGTGTTCAAGACTGAAAACTGAATGGCTCAAATGCACTATATAGATAACTCAAACTCAATGACTGGACAGAGAGCTAGCTAATAAATATTTTACATTTGATATCCATGCTTTTTAAACTGTCAACATTGTAGTATTTATGGTTTTTCAAAGTTATTCATATGTATGCTTTTTTAACTTAATATTGTAGAATATGCTTTTTAAACTGGATTTAAAAATGTAAATATTTTTTTTTTTTTTTTTAATTTTACAGCGCCCGGCTGTATCGATACTCCGGGCTGAAAGATCGATACAGATACAGACTACGTACCGCGATACATTGTTGTATCGATACAATCCTACAGCCCTAAACGTCACAATACGTATCGTCAAGGTGAAAACAATATCGTGATATGTTTATTGTATAGCAGTGAACGCTGGCTACACAACACTGGTAACAAACATCTTTTGTCTCTAGGCCTATCCATGATATTACAACAGTTAAGATCTAAATTCACAGTGTATTGGAGTAGAAATGTGGAGAAATGCACTATTGGTGTGAACAGTATCGTATTGTTATCGTCAACCCAATATCGTGTATCGTGGGATTAGTGTATTGTTACACCCCTAAACACACACAGCATCATCGCCAGAGTAGCCTGGAATCATTCGAGTGATGCTTGTTATGAACGTGTGGGTGGGTGGGTGTATATATATGTTTTGGGTTACTATAGGAATGTGACTAGGGGAGTGTATGAGTGTGTGTGTACCTTGTTGATCTTCTCCTTGGGGTGTGTGAGTGTGTGTGTACCTTGTTGATCTTCTCCTTGGGGTGTGTGAGTGTGTGTACCTTGTTGATCTTCTCTGGTGTGTGAGTGTGTGTACCTTGTTGATCTTCTCCTTGGGGTGTGTGAGTGTGTGTGTACCTTGTTGATCTTCTCCTTGGGGTGTGTGAGTGTGTGTGTGTGTACCTTGTTGATCTTCTCCTTGGGGTGTGTGAGTGTGTGTGTACCTTGTTGATCTTCTCTGGGATGTGTGTGTGTGTGTGTACCTTGTTGATCTTCTCCTTGGGGTGGGTGAGTGTGTGTGTACCTTGTTGATCTTCTCTGGGATGTGTGTGTGTGTGAGTGTGTGTGTACCTTGTTGATCTTCTCCTTGGGGTGTGTGAGTGTGTGTGTACCTTGTTGATCTTCTCCTTGGGGTGTGTGAGTGTGTGTGTACCTTGTTGATCTTCTCTTTGGGGTGTGTGTGTGTGTGTGTACCTTGTTGATCTTCTCTTTGGGGTGTGTGAGTGTGTGTGTACCTTGTTGATCTTCTCCTTGGGGTGTGTGAGTGTGTGTGTGTGTACCTTGTTGATCTTCTCTGGGATGTGTGAGTGTGTGTACCTTGTTAATCTTCTCTTTGGGGTGTGTGAGTGTTTGTGTACCTTGTTGATCTTCTTTGGGGTGTGTGTGTGTGTGTGTGTGTGTGTGTGTGTACCTTGTTGATCTTCTCTGGGATGTGTGAGTGTGTGTGTACCTTGTTGATCTTCTCCTTGGGGTGTGTGTGAGTGTGTGTGTACCTTGTTGATCTTCTCCTTGGGGTGTGTGAGTGTGTGTGTACCTTGTTGATCTTCTCCTTGGGGTGTGTGAGCAGACTGGGGAAGTGGGAGAGGACGTCACAGTTGAGGACCACCTGCGTCTGCTCGTCCGTCCCCGTCACGATGTTCCCCACCGCCCTCAGGGCCGCCGTCTGCAGGAAATGACATCGCGGGAAGTCAGTGCGGCCGCAGCGCAGGAAAGTCACAAGCGTGTGGCGTAGGGCCGGCGGCGACGTGACAAGAATTGACAGAGACACGCCCGTGTTCTTAGCTCGAGGGTAGTCTCGCGACACCGCCGAAAGTCCGGAGACTTCTGCGTTGAAAATCCTTGCTAGAACAGCGGCGAAAACCAACGCTACCAACCAGAATCACCGCCTACATCTCCAATAGGGTGAAGGACCCTATGACGGAGTAGAGAATCCAAACTTTCCCCGCTCCGTTAGGAAGGGCCGCCCTAAAGACGCCGGACTGGTTCTGCAATGCAGGGGGGTTTTTTTTTTCCTCAAATTGTTTCCACCCACTTTTAGCAACGAACGAATGTCTTCAGTGTGTCAACGTTTAGAGACTGACTTGTGAGTCTAGCAGTAGTCATTTCTGCTGCACACACACACACACTAGGTATGGCCACACCCTTCAGATGACGTGTGTGTGTCTGTGTGTGCGCGCCCGTCTGTTTTCCCCACCTGAACTTTGACCTCCTGGTGGCTAAGCAGGGGGACGAGGTAGGGCACCACCCCCGAGTCGATGACCATCTGGATCTGCTCGTTCCCGCCGTCCGTCAGGTAGGACAGAGCCCACACCGTGTCCACCAGGATCTGACCGCACACAACGACAACAACAACACAAATCTGTTGAGCGTCAGCAGGAAACGCCATTGACGACGCATTGTGATGCTGACCCCCATTATTACCGGCGTGTCCACTAGGATCGGACCACGGCACAGCAGGAGGAGGGGTCAGGGGTCAGGGTTCAGCGCTGGGCCAATAGCGCGTGGTGGGGAAGTTGTTTGGTGCATGATGGTAGTGATAGTAGGCCTGGAGCATGTGTGTGTGTGTGTGTGTGTGTGTGTGATAGTAGGCC
>NC_140265.1:1634586-1639586 GCF_949987555.1 Borostomias antarcticus | reverse complement strand
CTCGTGTCCTAACTCGTGTCCTAACTCGTGTCCTAACTCGTGTCCTAACTCGGCGTGGCGTGAATCGTCCCGACTGGTCGGCTGTCAGAACGGCGCTTCTGAAAAGTGAAAACGAAATTTGACACAAAACGGTGTCTGGCTTTTGCCGTTTCCCATAGGGCGGCGTGTCAAACAGGCTCGTTAAAAAGTGTGAACGCGGCTTTGCGTGACACAAAACAATTAGACCACAGTCTATAGTTCATACGCATACTATCGATACAACATATGGCTAAAATGAAGCATCTTTCCACAGCATGCTTGATGGAGTTTATATTCTAGAGGAAATGAAATAAAGTGTGTTTGGGGCGTGGAGAGGGCCTAGTCTGGGTTATTATGGCTCGCAGCCAACGGACGTCTTTCCACGGATGATCTCTCCACCGTTGCACTGCTAATTGCTCTGTGACTGAACAGCACGATTATGGCGCGTTCCAGGCAACCCGTACCTCGCGTTTTTCCGACCTCCTACACGTGAAAATGCACTGGAATGGCGGTCAAATCCGTAACTTCCCACCCGTGAACTCGTACAGATCGATGTACTCCCAGTTGCGCTCTCTGATGTCACACAGCCCTCTAAGCAAGATGGCAGCCCCCATGGGTATGGCGACAAAGATAACTTTAGGGCAACGTAAAGTCAATTTGTACGTTGTAATCAAAATAATACAAACGATTATGTACTACAATCTGCTATGTGTATAATGATGCCCAAATATGTTGACAAGAGATAGCTAATGCTAGCTAGCTAACATTAAGGTAAACCTGAACGTGACCATGCAAACGGCGAAAAGTCGATGTCAATAAATAAAATGTAACGTACGATTTCTAAGCATAGCGAAATTAGGCATACAATGTTTAGCTTGCCAGCTCTGACAATGTGCCAAATCTCAAGCTTTTACCATATCGGCTTGTTTTCATTTATCCAGAATGCCACGCATTCAGACAGTTTGCCTGGAACGCTATGAAGTCGTGAGTCGTGACTTGAAGTCGTAACTTACGGGCTCAAAATCCTATCTGGAACGCGGCATTGGTTTCCACTTTTTGGGGTAGCTTTGTTTTGTCGGAGATGCCAGAACGGCCCTCGACCCACCGGAAACAAAACAGGCCTCGCCTGCCGTTCGGGACGGTACCTGCTAGTTACCTCCGAGCACCGCTTCCACACGGACTACAGGCGGCAGCCATTCCGCTAGCTAGGAACTCTGTTAGCCTAAAAGAGAGAGACCTCTTCGCCACGCCTCACCATATCGAACCAACCTTTAGTTGTAGAGCGCATTTCATACGGAGGCAACACGATGTGCTTTACGGAGAGCAATGGGGAGGCGGGCAGAGGTCATAGGTCAGCTAGCTCAAAAGATCAACTTGCTGACTTTGAGACCGTGATTTTAAATTAGGAGTGCGACGGCCACTTTGTTTTAGGATGAACTGTGTGAAAGCGTTTGGGCGTTTGGGCCCTCCGGATAGGGGAGCTGGTTTCGGGCGTTTGGGCGTTTGGGCCCTCCGGATAGTGGAGCTGGTTTGGGGGATGGGTGGAGCTGGTTTGGGGGATGGGTGGAGCTGGTTTGGGGGATGGGTGGAGCTGGTTTGGGGGATGGGTGGAGCTGGTTTGGGGGATGGGTGGAGCTGGTTTCGGGGGGGGATGGGTCTGTACGGGTCTGTACTCACTCGACTTGACCACGGCCTGAGTCTGAGCTGACGTCCCTGACGCTATGTTGGTCAACGCCCAGGCCGCTTCAAACTGGAGGGCGGGACTGGAGAGAGGGAGGGAGGGAGAGAGAGGGAGGGGGTGGGGAGAGAGAGAGAGGGAGGGAGGAGGGAGAGAGAGGGAGGGAGAGAGGGAGAGAGGGAGAGAGGGAGGGAGGGAGAGAGAGAGGGGGTAGGGAGAGAAAGAGGGAGGAGGGTAGGAAGAGAGAGAGGGAGGGAGGAGGGAGGGAGGGAGGGAGGGAGGGAGAGAGAGAGGGGGTAGGGAGAGAAAGAGGGAGGGAGGAGGGAGGGAGGGAGAGAGAGGGTAGGAAGAGAGAGAGGGAGGGAGGAGGGAGGGAGGGAGAGAGGGAGGGAGGGAGAGAGAGAGGGGGTAGGGAGAGAAAGAGGGAGGGAGGAGGGAGGGAGGGAGAGAGAGGGTAGGAAGAGAGAGAGGGAGGGAGGAGGGAGGGAGAAAGAGGGGGTAGGGAGAGAGAGAGAGAGGGAGGAGGGAGAGAGAGAGAGGGGGTGGGGAGAGAGGGGGGGAGAGAGAGAGAGAGAGGGGGTGGGGAGAGAGGGAGGGAGAGAGTTGGGAGGGGGGGGGTAAGAGAGGGAGGGGGAGAGAGGGAGGGGGGAGAGAGAGGGAGGAGGGAGAGAGAGCGAGGGGGTGGGGAGAGAGAGAGAGAGAGAGGGGGTGGGGAGAGAGGGAGGGAGAGAGAGTTGGGAGGGGGGGGGGGTAAGAGAGGGAGGGAGAGAGAGAGAGGGAGGGAGAGAGAGAGAGGGAGGAAGAGAGAGAGGGGGTAGGGAGAGAGGGAGGGAGGGAGGGAGAGGGAGAGGGGGTAGGGAGAGAGAGAGGGAGGGGGGAGGGAGAGAGAGAGGGAGGGGGGAGGGAGAGAGAGAGAGGGAGGGAGAGAGAGAGAGAGGGAGGAAGAGAGAGGGGGTGGGGAGAGAGAGAGAGGGAGGGAGAGAGAGAGAGAGGGAGGAAGAGAGAGGGGGTGGGGAGAGAGGGAGGGAGAGAGAGTTGGGAGGGGGGGGCGGGTAAGAGAGGGAGGGGGAGAGAGAGGGAAGGAGAAAGAGAGGGAGAGAGGAATTAAGTGTTCATTCTAATATTCCTTGTCACAGCTGATCAAACTCTCGCCCCACCGGTCAACACTAGTAGCCCCGCCCCCCCCCCCCCCCACCACCACTCACCTTATTAAGCCCCACCCTCATTTCCTGTGTGTGTGTGTGTGTGTGTGTGTGTGTGTAGCCAACTATGCACTTGCATTAGCCCAACCATGCAGTGGGAAGGGGGTCACCAGCACACACCGAGCAAAAGAGAGAGAGAGAGCAAGATGGAGAGAGAGAGACGGAGATAGAGAGAGAGAAATAGAGGGTGGGAGAGACCAAGATGGAGAGAGAGAGAGGGAGATAGAGAGAGAGAAATAGAGGGTGGGAGAGACCAAGATGGAGAGAGAGGGAGAGAGAGAGAGAGAGAAATAGAGGGTGGGAGAGACCAAGATGGAGAGAGAGGGAGGGAGAGAGAGAGAGAGAAATAGAGGGTGGGAGAGACCAAGATGGAGAGAGAGGGAGGGAGAGAGAGAGAAATAGAGGGTGGGAGAGACCAAGATGGAGAGAGAGGGAGGGAGATAGAGAGAGAGAAATAGAGGGTGGGAGAGACCAAGATGGAGAGAGAGAGGGAGGGAGAGAGAGAGAGAGAAATAGAGGGTGGGAGAGACCAAGATGGAGAGAGAGGGACGGAGAGAGAGAGAGAGAAATAGAGGGTGGGAGAGACCAAGATGGAGAGAGAGGGAGGGAGAGAGAGAGAGAGAGAAATAGAGGGTGGGAGAGACTAAGATGGAGAGAGAGAGACGGAGATAGAGAGAGAGAAATAGAGGGTGAGAGAGACCAAGATGGAGAGAGAGGGACGGAGAGAGAGAGAGAGAGAAATAGAGGGTGGGAGAGACCAAGATGGAGAGAGAGGGAGGGAGAGAGAGAGAGAGAGAGATAGAGGGTGGGAGAGACCAAGATGGAGAGAGAGAGACGGAGATAGAGAGAGAGAGAGAGAGAGATAGAGGGTGGGAGAGACCAAGATGGAGAGAGAGACGGAGATAGAGAGAGAGAAATAGAGGGTGGGAGAGACCAAGATGGAGAGAGAGGGAGGGAGAGAGAGAGAGAGAGAAATAGAGGGTGGGAGAGACCAAGATGGAGAGAGAGGGACGGAGAGAGAGAGAGAGAAATAGAGGGTGGGAGAGACCAAGATGGAGAGAGAGAGGGAGGGAGAGAGAGAGAGAGAAATAGAGGGTGGGAGAGACCAAGATGGAGAGAGAGAGGGAGGGAGAGAGAGAGAGAGAAATAGAGGGTGGGAGAGACCAAGATGGAGAGAGAGAGACGGAGAGAGAGAGAGAAATAGAGGGTGGGAGAGACCAAGATGGAGAGAGAGAGGGAGGGAGAGAGAGAGAGAGAAATAGAGGGTGGGAGAGACCAAGATGGAGAGAGAGGGAGGGAGAGAGAGAGAGAGAAATAGAGGGTGGGAGAGACCAAGATGGAGAGAGAGGGACGGAGATAGAGAGAGAGAAATAGAGGGTGGGAGAGACCAAGATGGAGAGAGAGGGAGGGAGATAGAGAGAGAGAAATAGAGGGTGGGAGAGACCAAGATGGAGAGAGAGGGAGGGAAATAGAGGGTGGGAGAGACCAAGATGGAGAGAGAGAGACGGAGATAGAGAGAGAGAAATAGAGGGTGGGAGAGACCAAGATGGAGAGAGAGGGAGGGAGAGAGAGAGAGAGAAATAGAGGGTGGGAGAGACCAAGATGGAGAGAGAGAGAGGGAGAGAGAGAGAGAGAAATAGAGGGTGGGAGAGACCAAGATGGAGAGAGAGAGAGAGAGAGAGGGAGAGAGAAATAGAGGGTGGGAGAGACCAAGATGGAGAGAGAGGGAGAGAGAGAGAGAGAGAGAAATAGAGGGTGGGAGAGACCAAGATGGAGAGAGAGGGAGGGAGAGAGAGAGAGAGAAATAGAGGGTGGGAGAGACCAAGATGGAGAGAGAGAGAGAGAGAGAGGGAGAGAGAAATAGAGGGTGGGAGAGACCAAGATGGAGAGAGAGGGAGAGAGAGAGAGAGAGAGAAATAGAGGGTGGGAGAGACCAAGATGGAGAGAGAGGGAGGGAGAGAGAGAGAGAGGGAGGGTGGGAGAGACCAAGATGGAGAGAGAGGGAGGGAGAGAGAGAGAGAGAAATAGAGGGTGGGAGAGACCAAGATGGAGAGAGAGGGAGAGAGAGAGAGAGAGAGAGAAATAGAGGGTGGGAGAGACCA
>NC_140265.1:1584449-1629449 GCF_949987555.1 Borostomias antarcticus | reverse complement strand
GTGTGTGTGTGTGAAGAGATGCAGGTGTGTGTGTGAAGAGATGCAGGTGTGTGTGTGTGTGTGTGTGTGTGTGTGAAGAGATGCAGGTGTGTGTGTGAAGAGATGCAGGAGTGTGTGTGTGTGAAGAGATGCAGGTGTGTGTGTGTGTGTGTGAAGAGATGCAGGTGTGTGTGTGAAGAGATGCAGGTGTGTGTGTGTGTGTGTGTGTGTGTGTGTGTGTGTGTGTGAAGAGATGCAGGTGTGTGTGTGTGTGTGTGTGTGTGTGTGTGTGTGAAGAGATGCAAGTGTGTGTGTGTGTGAAGAGATGCAGGTGTGTGTGTGTGTGTGTGTGTGTGTGTGTTTGAAGAGATGCAGGTGTGTGTGTGTGTGTGTGTGTGTGTGTGTGTGTGTGTGAAGAGATGCAGGTGTGTGTGTGTGTGTGTGTGAGAAGAGATGCAGGTGTGTGTGTGTGTGTGTGTGAAGAGATGCAGGTGTGTGTGTGTGTGAAGAGATGCAGGTGTGTGTGTGTGTGAAGAGATGCAGGTGTGTGTGTGTGTGTGTGTGTGTGTGTGTGTGTGTGTGTGTGTGTGTGTGTGTGTGTGTGAAGAGATGCAGGTGTGTGTGTGAAGAGATTCGGGTGTGTTGTTTGTTCGTTTGTTTGTTTGTTTGTGTGAAGAGATACAGATGTCTTGTTTGTGTGTGTGGGATATGTCTTGTTTGTGTGTGTGTGTGATATGTCTTGTTTGTGTGTGTGTGTGTATGTGAGAGAGAGATTTCCTGTTTGTGTGTGTGAGATGTCCTGTTTATCTGTTTGTTTGTTTGTTTGTTTGTGTTTGTTTGTGTGTGTGTGTGTGTGTGTGAGAGAGAGATGTCCTATATGTGTGAAATGTCTTGTTTGTGTGTGTGTGTGTGTGTGTGTGTGTGTGTGTGTGTGTGAGAGAGATGTCTTGCTTGTGTGTGTGTGTGTGTGTGTGTGTGTGAGATGTCTTGCTTGTGTGTGTGTGTGTGTGTGTGTGTGTGTGAGATGTCTTGCTTGTGTGTGTGTGTGTGTGTGTGTGTGTGTGTGTGTGTGTGAGATGTCTTGCTTGTGTGTGTGTGTGTGTGTGAGAGATGTCTTGCTTGTGTGTGAAGCTTCTCACCCCTTTGAAGTCCGAGTCGACGTCAGAGTCCTCCAGACCCTCCTCCTGAGGGACGTTCCTCTTCTTCAGTAGGTGTTCATCTCGCTTGTTCTGTAGAAGACAGGCTTCCATCAGTCTGACCCTCCATCTGACCCTCCATCTGACCCTCCATCTGACCCTCCATCTGACCCTCCATCTGACCCTCCATCTGCCCATCTGACCCTCCATCTGCCCATCTCTCAGTCTGACCCTCCATCTGACCCTCCATCTGACCCTCCATCTGACCCTCCATCTGACCCTCCATCTGACCCTCCATCTGACCCTCCATCTGCCATCTGACCCTCCATCTGACCCTCCATCTGACCCTCCATCTGACCCTCCATCTGACCCTCCATCTGACCCTCCATCTGACCATCTCTCAGTCTGACCCTCCATCAGTCTGACCCTCCATCTGACCCTCCATCAGTCTGACCCTCCATCTGCCCCATCTCTGACCCTCCATCTGCCCATCTCTCTACCAGTCTGACCCTCCATCTGACCCTCCATCTGTCTGCCCCTCCATCTGACCCTCCATCTGACCCTCCATCTGACCCTCCATCTGACCCTCCATCTGCCCGTCTGACCCTCCATCAGTCTGACCCTCCATCTGCCCCTCCATCTGACCCTCCATCTGACCCTCCATCTGACTGACCCTCCATCTGACTGACCCTCCATCTGACCCTCCATCTGACCCTCCATCTGCCCCATCTCTCTCCATCTGACCCTCCATCTGCCCATCTCTCTCATTCTGACCCTCCATCTGCCCCTCCATCTGACCCTCCATCTGACCCTCCATCTGCCCCTCCATCTGTCTGACCCTCCATCTGCCCATCTCTCTCAGTCTGACCCTCCATCTGCCCATCTCTCTGTCCATCTATTTCTCTCTCTCTGTCCATCTATTTCTCTCTCTCTGTCCATCTCTCTCTCTTTCTCTCTCTCTGTCCATCTCTCTCTTTCTCTCGCTCTGTCCATCTCTCTCTCTGCTCTCTCTCTGTCCATCTCTCTCTCTGTCCATCTCTCTCTCTGTCCATCTCTCTCTCTGTCCATCTCTCTCTCTGTCCATCTCTCTGCCTGTCTGTCTGCTTCAATCTCCCCCCCACCTCTCTCTCTCTCCCTCTCCCTCTCCCTCTCTCTCTCTCATTGGTCCAATTGAGACCATTCCATGTGGTCAGTAAATCAGAGACGAGATGATGATATGACACTGGACACTTCAAACAGATTGCTGTGTAAGCTATAAGCAAAGTAACACCCAATACAGAAAACACACACACACACACACACACACACACACACACACACACACACACACACACTAGGGCTGAACTAGTAATCGATTTCAAATCGAAATCGCCATTTGAAAGAAAGGCTGTGATTTAAGTGGGAAGCGCGTCCTCTCGTCCAGAACTCCGGGCGCGCCGCCGCTCTGCCTTGAAAAAAGCCGCTTGCAAACGTGATGCAGCGATGTCCAAAAACACCCCCAGTCTCTTCCAGCTGGCTAGGTCGCTTGACATGGATACAAGTACAAACTGGGATGCTACAAGCTAAATGCTATTAAAGTATATCTTACACAACGGTTAGTTCTGGTTCTTGATTCTGATTGGCTGGAAGCCGTGGTAAAATTAAGTAATTGACCACTCGAGGCAGTTCTACAACGGTTACTACATATATATATTCACAAAAAACACTCAGTAGTAACATTCAATCATTTATTTACCGATCATTCTTATCATTTTGGTATTTACAAAATCTTCCGCGATGGGCTATAGTTCTGAATTAAATGGTTGCCAGGCAACATATAATAGGCTATCTCGCCTATTTGGGTTGGCCTTGTTCACATAAGCCTATATAGGCATAATTCGGGTGGTTCACGTTTATTTGAATATTTCCAGCTATGGTGCAGTTGTTAAAACAGTTCTCCACAGCACTCGTTTTTGCTGGTAGGGATGTGGAAGTGTTGGAGTCGGACTGATGAGTGCGTTTTTGTAATAGGATACGAAAAAGGCGAGGTTGCTGCGAGTGGTTGCTACGCAAAGCATAGCCTACCGCTTGATCTTATCAATGGCCTCGTCAATGAGATTGACGGCGCATTAATACTAATTGTTATGCGGTCGCAGCCGTGGGTTACAGAGTATTTTACCACGGCTGCTAGCCAATCAGAATCAAGTATCCAAACTTTCCGTTGTAGAATTAAGCAATAAACCACGAGAGGCCGTGTGTTATAGTGATTTTATAACAGCTAGGGGGCGTTGTTAGGCACGACGCGAAGCGGAGTAAAACCCCCCTAGCTGTTATAAAATCACTATAACACACGGCCTCGAGTGGTTTATTGCTTTTATACAACGGTTACTACAGCTATTAGTGTAAAATAAATACAGCAATATAAAATATTAACATTTATTCAAAACGAAGCATCATTCCCTCAATTCCGCCGAGCAAAATAGTTCCCCTAACAAAAGGGTTGCCAAGCAACAACAACAACTACAATGCATTGGATCAAATGGGAGGCGCGTTAATACTGAAAATGGAACGATATGCGGTCCCAGGTGTGTGTTACAAAGTATTTTAACACGGCTTCCAGCCAATCAGAATCAAGAACCAGAACTAACCGTTGTATAATACTTTTTATACAACGGTTAGTTCTGATTCTTGATTGTGATTGGCTGGAAGCCTTGTTAAAATAAAATGTTCAGTATTAATGCGCCTCCCATTTGATCCAATGCATTGTGGGTCTATCTTCATCTTCATCTTCATCTACCCTTGGCTCGCCCTGTTCCTATTTTCCTCCTGTCTTCTCGCGCGTTGACAGACGTTCGTTCGTTAACCGTCTTCAGTTGGGAATATAGACGAATGACGTAACAACAGGAAATTTAACGGTTTCAGTTAGGACAGCAAGCATGCGATGTCGAGTGGTTTATTACTTAATTATCTTAGTTACAGAGAATAATAGTAACACAGCAGGTGAAGATATAAATACAGCTAGACGATGCAGCTTGATATCCGGTTGAATAACGTTAATAACGTTACAATGTCCAACAATCTTTGTTGTTGTGCGCATTTTCTCCTTGGAACGACTGATTTTTTTCTGGACACTCAAAGCGCCTCTTCATGCGGTCGAAATATCTCCAATCGCGCGTTTAAAATCTCTGAAGCTGTAGTTTGGACGTTTAAAATGTGGACATGCTACTAATTGCTCTTCTGCAGTGTGAATTATGAAACTCATGTCCGGTAGCACTCTGCCAAGGAATTTCAAAATCACGCAAAACAATTCTACTTTTTAGCTGTGACCAGCAGCACCATCACGTTTTAAATCCTTAATCCATGAATATAGAACTGAAGCTCAACTTTTTAAAATGCTATCGTGAATCCAATTGAAATCGCAATATCCGTCGGAAAAATCGTAATTAGACATTTACTCCAAATCGTTTAGCCCTAACACACACACACACACACACACACACACACACACACACACACAGATGGACAGACACACACACACACACACACACACACACACACACACAGATGGACAGACACAAACACACACACACAGATGGACACAGACACACACACACTCAGAGTGAAGATGTCCCCTGCTTCATTCGACGGTGTAAAGAACGCTCCCCTATCACACACACACACACACACACACACACACACACACACACACACACACACACACACACACACACAGGTCGGGAGGAGAGAGAGGATGGTAGGAGGGGGACAGCGGGTGGACACTTACCTTCCTCAGCTCTACGGTCACCTCGTTGCGATGCCTTCGCATGGTCTGCAACGGAGACAGAGACAGAACCGATGAGTCACTTGTCCTCAGACAAAGCAGGGATTTATTATTGATTCCATGTTGACCCCTGTGACCCCTTCTCCTAGAACATGACCAGGGGTCAGGAGGACACAGACGGTGTGTCTGAGACTCCAGCCAACCAGCTATGGTGTGTGTGTGTGTGTGTGTGTGTGTGTGTGTGCCTAGTTTGCGAGCCGCTAAGAGGGAGTGACAGTAATGTGTGTTTGAGCAGTGTGTGACGGTAATGTGTGTTTGAGCTGTGTGTGACAGTAATGTGTGTTTGAGCTGTGTGTGACAGTAATGTGTGTTTGAGCTGTGTGTGACAGTAATGTGTGTTTGAGCAGTGTGTGACAGTGATGTGTGTTTGAGCTGTGTGTGACAGTAATGTGTGTTTGAGCAGTGTGTGACAGTAATGTGTGTTTGAGCTGTGTGTGACAGTAATGTGTGTTTGAGCTGTGTGTGACAGTAATGTGTGTTTGAGCAGTGTGTGACGGTAATGTGTGTTTGAGCTGTGTGTGACAGTAATGTGTGTTTGAGCTGTGTGTGACAGTAATGTGTGTTTGAGCTGTGTGTGACAGTAATGTGTGTTTGAGCAGTGTGTGACAGTAATGTGTGTTTGAGCTGTGTGTGACAGTAATGTGTGTTTGAGCAGTGTGTGACAGTAATGTGTGTTTGAGCAGTGTGTGACAGTAATGTGTGTTTGAGCTGTGTGTGACAGTGATGATAGGGCTGGGTATCGAGTCGAATTTCAAGAATCGATTCGATTCCGATTCACAAGGTTCAGAATCGATTATCACGATTCGATTCGATTCAATATCGATTCGGTTAGTGTTACTAAAACCTGTTTTTTTTTTTAGCTGTAACCTTAATTACATGACTGCCAACACATCAATACTAGGGGCTGGGTATCGATACCGATTTCCAAAAATGAATGAATCATTGAATGAATTAATGAACTATTCATTCCTTCATTTATTCATTCATTCTTTAAATAAAAGATCGATTTTGGGGATTCATGAATCGATTCTGAATCATTTGATTCAGAATCGATTCAGAATCGATGAATCGATTTTTTAAAGCCAGCCCTACGTTCCAGATCTGGTCCAAAATACGACTTTGACCCAGAAGGTCCAGGCGGAGCGGGCGGCGCCCTCGGTCAGAGCCAGGGGGCAGGCAGGGGCAGTCTGGCGTGACTCGGTGGTAACAGGAGGGGGTAGATGGCACCGTGGTAACCGGAGGGGGTAGATGGCGCCCTGGTCACGCATCGTTGGGCCAACACAATTCCCATTTTGATATCCGCCTGCCAGAATTAGCCTACTAGTTGGCATAAACCCTGCAACAGTTACCAAACATATCTCGGCTAGCGCATTTGGACGGGCAGCGCTCTCCCTTCAGCTCTGTGCGTAATTCTGATATATTCTAATACAGTATATCACATGACCAATAGGCAGATGTCTAGATTATAGCCTAGTTATACTGTATAGTACTGTCTAGTTATATTACGGTATACTGCCTAGGTTATAGCCTAGTTATACTGTATATTGGCTAGGTTATAGTCTAGTTATACTGTATATTGGCTAGGTTATAGTCTGGTTATACTGTATATTGGCTAGGTTATAGCCTAGTTATACTGTATATTGGCTAGGTTATAGTCTAGTTATACTGTATATTGGGGAGGTTATAGCCTAGTTATACTGTATATTGGCTAGGTTATAGCCTAGTTATACTGTATATTGGCTAGGTTATAGTCTGGTTATACTGTATATTGGGGGGTTATAGCCTAGTTATACTGTATATTGGCGAGGTTATAGTCTAGTTATACTGTATATTGGCTAGGTTATAGCCTAGTTATACTGTATATTGGCGAGGTTATAGTCTAGTTATACTGTATATTGGCGAGGTTATAGTCTGGTTATACTGTATATTGGCTAGGTTATAGTCTGGTTATACTGTATATTGGCTAGGTTATAGTCTGGTTATACTGTATATTGGCTAGGTTATAGTCTAGTTATACTGTATATTGGCTAGGTTATAGTCTAGTTATACTGTATATTGGCTAGGTTATAGCCTAGTTATACTGTATATTGGCGAGGTTATAGCCTAGTTATACTGTATATTGGCTAGGTTATAGTCTGGTTATACTGTATATTGGCGAGGTTATAGTCTAGTTATACTGTATATTGGCTAGGTTATAGTCTGGTTATACTGTATATTGGCTAGGTTAGTCTAGTTATACTGTATATTGGCTAGGTTATAGTCTGGTTATACTGTATACTGCCTAGGTTATAGCCTAGTTATACTGTATATTGGGGGGTTATAGCCTAGTTATACTGTATATTGGCTAGGTTATAGCCTAGTTATACTGTATATTGGCTAGGTTATAGTCTAGTTATACTGTATATTGGCTAGGTTATAGTCTGGTTATACTGTATATTGGCTAGGTTATAGTCTGGTTATACTGTATATTGGTGAGGTTATAGCCTAGTTATACTGTATATTGGCTAGGTTATAGTCTGGTTATACTGTATATTGGCGAGGTTATAGTCTAGCTATACTGTATATTGGCTAGGTTATAGTCTGGTTATACTGTATATTGGCTAGGTTAGTCTAGTTATACTGTATATTGGGGGGTTATAGCCTAGTTATACTGTATATTGGCTAGGTTATAGTCTAGTTATACTGTATATTGGTGAGGTTATAGCCTAGTTATACTGTATATTGGCTAGGTTATAGTCTGGTTATACTGTATATTGGTGAGGTTATAGCCTAGTTATACTGTATATTGGGGGGTTATAGCCTAGTTATACTGTATATTGGCTAGGTTATAGTCTAGTTATACTGTATATTGGCTAGGTTATAGCCTAGTTATACTGTATATTGGCTAGGTTATAGCCTAGTTATACTGTATATTGGCTAGGTTATAGTCTAGTTATACTGTATATTCGGGGGTTATAGTCTAGTTATACTGTATATTGGCTAGGTTATAGCCTAGTTATACTGTATATTGGCTAGGTTATAGCCTAGTTATACTGTATATTGGCTAGGTTATAGTCTAGTTATACTGTATATTGGCTAGGTTATAGCCTAGTTATACTGTATATTGGCTAGGTTATAGTCTAGTTATACTGTATATTGGCGAGGTTATAGCCTAGTTATACTGTATATTGGCTAGGTTATAGTCTGGTTATACTGTATATTGGCGAGGTTATAGCCTAGTTATACTGTATATTGGCTAGGTTATAGTCTAGTTATACTGTATATTGGCTAGGTTATAGTCTAGTTATACTGTATATTGGCTAGGTTATAGCCTAGTTATACTGTATATTGGCTAGGTTATAGCCTAGTTATACTGTATATTGGCTAGGTTATAGTCTAGTTATACTGTATATTGGCTAGGTTATAGCCTAGTTATACTGTATATTGGCGAGGTTATAGCCTAGTTATACTGTATATTGGCTAGGTTATAGTCTAGTTATACTGTATATTGGCTAGGTTATAGCCTAGTTATACTGTATATTGGCTAGGTTATAGTCTGGTTATACTGTATATTGGCTAGGTTATAGTCTGGTTATACTGTATATTGGCTAGGTTATAGTCTAGTTATACTGTATATTGGCTAGGTTATAGCCTAGTTATACTGTATATTGGCTAGGTTATAGCCTAGTTATACTGTATATTGGCGAGGTTATAGCCTAGTTATACTGTATATTGGCTAGGTTATAGTCTAGTTATACTGTATATTGGCTAGGTTATAGTCTAGTTATACTGTATATTGGCTAGGTTATAGCCTAGTTATACTGTATATTGGGGGGTTATAGTCTAGTTATACTGTATATTGGCTAGGTTATAGTCTGGTTATACTGTATATTGGCGAGGTTATAGCCTAGTTATACTGTATATTGGCTAGGTTATAGCCTAGTTATACTGTATATTGGCTAGGTTATAGCCTAGTTATACTGTATATTGGCTAGGTTATAGTCTAGTTATACTGTATATTGGCTAGGTTATAGCCTAGTTATACTGTATATTGGCTAGGTTATAGTCTAGTTATACTGTATATTGGCTAGGTTATAGTCTAGTTATACTGTATATTGGCTAGGTTATAGCCTAGTTATACTGTATATTGGCTAGGTTATAGTCTGGTTATACTGTATATTGGCTAGGTTATAGTCTAGTTGTACTGTATATTGGCTAGGTTATAGTCTAGTTATACTGTATATTGGCTAGGTTATAGCCTAGTTATACTGTATATTGGCTAGGTTATAGTCTAGTTATACTGTATATTGGCTAGGTTATAGTCTAGTTATACTGTATATTGGCTAGGTTATAGTCTAGTTATACTGTATATTGGCTAGGTTATAGTCTGGTTATACTGTATATTGGCTAGGTTATAGTCTGGTTATACTGTATATTGGCTAGGTTATAGTCTAGTTATACTGTATATTGGCTAGGTTATAGTCTAGTTGTACTGTATATTGGCTAGGTTATAGCCTAGTTATACTGTATATTAGTGAGGTTATAGTCTAGTTATACTGTATATTGGCTAGGTTATAGTCTAGTTATACTGTATATTGGCTAGGTTATAGCCTAGTTATACTGTATATTGGCTAGGTTATAGCCTAGTTATACTGTATATTGGCTAGGTTATAGTCTAGTTATACTGTATATTGGCTAGGTTATAGTCTAGTTATACTGTATATTGGCGAGGTTATAGTCTAGTTATACTGTATATTGGCGAGGTTATAGTCTAGTTATACTGTATATTGGCTAGGTTATAGTCTAGTTATACTGTATATTGGCTAGGTTATAGCCTAGTTATACTGTATATTGGCTAGGTTATAGTCTAGTTATACTGTATATTGGCTAGGTTATAGCCTAGTTATACTGTATATTGGCTAGGTTATAGTCTGGTTATACTGTATATTGGTGAGGTTATAGCCTAGTTATACTGTATATTGGTGAGGTTATAGTCTAGTTATACTGTATATTGGCTAGGTTATAGTCTGGTTATACTGTATATTGGCTAGGTTATAGCCTAGTTATACTGTATATTGGTGAGGTTATAGCCTAGTTATACTGTATATTGGCTAGGTTATAGTCTGGTTATACTGTATATTGGTGAGGTTATAGCCTAGTTATACTGTATATTGGTGAGGTTATAGTCTAGTTATACTGTATATTGGTGAGGTTATAGCCTAGTTATACTGTATATTGGTGAGGTTATAGCCTAGTTATACTGTATATTGGCTAGGTTATAGTCTGGTTATACTGTATATTGGTGAGGTTATAGTCTGGTTATACTGTATATTGGCTAGGTTATAGTCTGGTTATACTGTATATTGGCTAGGTTATAGCCTAGTTATACTGTATATTGGTGAGGTTATAGCCTAGTTATACTGTATATTGGCTAGGTTATAGTCTGGTTATACTGTATATTGGTGAGGTTATAGCCTAGTTATACTGTATATTGGCTAGGTTATAGTCTAGTTATACTGTATATTGGCTAGGTTATAGTCTAGTTATACTGTATATTGGTGAGGTTATAGCCTAGTTATACTGTATATTGGCTAGGTTATAGTCTAGTTATACTGTATATTGGCTAGGTTATAGTCTAGTTATACTGTATATTGGCTAGGTTATAGTCTAGTTATACTGTATATTGGTGAGGTTATAGCCTAGTTATACTGTATATTGGTGAGGTTATAGTCTAGTTATACTGTATATTGGCTAGGTTATAGTCTGGTTATACTGTATATTGGCTAGGTTATAGCCTAGTTATACTGTATATTGGTGAGGTTATAGCCTAGTTATACTGTATATTGGCTAGGTTATAGTCTGGTTATACTGTATATTGGTGAGGTTATAGCCTAGTTATACTGTATATTGGCTAGGTTATAGTCTAGTTATACTGTATATTGGCTAGGTTATAGTCTAGTTATACTGTATATTGGTGAGGTTATAGCCTAGTTATACTGTATATTGGCTAGGTTATAGTCTAGTTATACTGTATATTGGTGAGGTTATAGCCTAGTTATACTGTATATTGGCTAGGTTATAGTCTGGTTATACTGTATATTGGCTAGGTTATAGTCTGGTTATACTGTATATTGGCTAGGTTATAGTCTAGTTATACTGTATATTGGCTAGGTTATAGTCTGGTTATACTGTATATTGGCTAGGTTATAGTCTGGTTATACTGTATATTGGCTAGGTTATAGTCTAGTTATACTGTATATTGGCTAGGTTATAGTCTGGTTATACTGTATATTGGCGAGGTTATAGCCTAGTTATACTGTATATTGGCGAGGTTATAGTCTAGTTATACTGTATATTGGCTAGGTTATAGTCTAGTTATACTGTATATTGGGGGGTTATAGTCTAGTTATACTGTATATTGGCTAGGTTATAGTCTGGTTATACTGTATATTGGCTAGGTTATAGCCTAGTTATACTGTATATTGGCGAGGTTATAGCCTAGTTATACTGTATATTGGCTAGGTTATAGTCTAGTTATACTGTATATTGGCTAGGTTATAGCCTAGTTATACTGTATATTGGCTAGGTTATAGTCTAGTTATACTGTATATTGGCTAGGTTATAGCCTAGTTATACTGTATATTGGCTAGGTTATAGTCTAGTTACTGTATATTGGCTAGGTTATAGCCTAGTTATACTGTATATTGGCTAGGTTATAGTCTGGTTATACTGTATATTGGCTAGGTTATAGTCTGGTTATACTGTATATTGGCTAGGTTATAGTCTGGTTATACTGTATATTGGCTAGGTTATAGTCTGGTTATACTGTATATTGGCTAGGTTATAGCCTAGTTATACTGTATATTGGCAAGGTTATAGACTAGTTATACTGTATATTGGCTAGGTTATAGTCTAGTTATACTGTATATTGGCTAGGTTATAGTCTGGTTATACTGTATATTGGCTAGGTTATAGTCTAGTTATACTGTATATTGGCTAGGTTATAGCCTAGTTATACTGTATATTGGTGAGGTTATAGTCTAGTTATACTGTATATTGGCTAGGTTATAGCCTAGTTATACTGTATATTGGCTAGGTTATAGCCTAGTTATACTGTATATTGGTGAGGTTATAGCCTAGTTATACTGTATATTGGCTAGGTTATAGCCTAGTTATACTGTATATTGGCTAGGTTATAGCCTAGTTATACTGTATATTGGCTAGGTTATAGTCTGGTTATACTGTATATTGGCTAGGTTATAGTCTGGTTATACTGTATATTGGCTAGGTTATAGTCTAGTTATACTGTATATTGGCTAGGTTATAGTCTGGTTATACTGTATATTGGCGAGGTTATAGCCTAGTTATACTGTATATTGGCGAGGTTATAGTCTAGTTATACTGTATATTGGCGAGGTTATAGTCTAGTTATACTGTATATTGGCTAGGTTATAGTCTGGTTATACTGTATATTGGCTAGGTTATAGCCTAGTTATACTGTATATTGGCTAGGTTATAGTCTAGTTATACTGTATATTGGCTAGGTTATAGCCTAGTTATACTGTATATTGGCTAGGTTATAGTCTAGTTATACTGTATATTGGCTAGGTTATAGTCTAGTTATACTGTATATTGGCTAGGTTATAGCCTGGTTATACTGTATATTGGCTAGGTTATAGTCTGGTTATACTGTATATTGGCTAGGTTATAGCCTAGTTATACTGTATATTGGCTAGGTTATAGTCTAGTTATACTGTATATTGGCTAGGTTATAGTCTAGTTATACTGTATATTGGCTAGGTTATAGCCTAGTTATACTGTATATTGGCTAGGTTATAGTCTAGTTATACTGTATATTGGCTAGGTTATAGCCTAGTTATACTGTATATTGGCTAGGTTATAGCCTAGTTATACTGTATATTGGGGGGTTATAGTCTAGTTATACTGTATATTGGCTAGGTTATAGCCTAGTTATACTGTATATTGGCTAGGTTATAGCCTGGTTATACTGTATATTGGCTAGGTTATAGTCTGGTTATACTGTATATTGGCTAGGTTATAGTCTAGTTATACTGTATATTGGCTAGGTTATAGTCTAGTTATACTGTATATTGGCTAGGTTATAGCCTAGTTATACTGTATATTGGCTAGGTTATAGCCTAGTTATACTGTATATTGGCTAGGTTATAGTCTGGTTATACTGTATATTGGGGGGTTATAGTCTAGTTATACTGTATATTGGCGAGGTTATAGTCTAGTTATACTGTATATTGGCTAGGTTATAGTCTGGTTATACTGTATATTGGGGGGTTATAGTCTAGTTATACTGTATATTGGCGAGGTTATAGTCTAGTTATACTGTATATTGGCTAGGTTATAGTCTAGTTATACTGTATATTGGGGGGTTATAGTCTAGTTATACTGTATATTGGCTAGGTTATAGTCTAGTTATACTGTATATTGGCTAGGTTATAGTCTAGTTATACTGTATATTGGCTAGGTTATAGTCTAGTTATACTGTATATTGGCTAGGTTATAGTCTGGTTATACTGTATATTGGGGGGTTATAGTCTAGTTATACTGTATATTGGCGAGGTTATAGTCTAGTTATACTGTATATTGGCTAGGTTATAGTCTAGTTATACTGTATATTGGGGGGTTATAGTCTAGTTATACTGTATATTGGCTAGGTTATAGTCTAGTTATACTGTATATTGGTGAGGTTATAGTCTAGTTATACTGTATATTGGCTAGGTTATAGTCTAGTTATACTGTATATTGGCTAGGTTATAGTCTAGTTATACTGTATATTGGCTAGGTTATAGCCTAGTTATACTGTATATTGGCTAGGTTATATTCTAGTTATACTGTATATTGGCTAGGTTATAGTCTAGTTATACTGTATATTGGCTAGGTTATAGTCTGGTTATACTGTATATTGGCTAGGTTATAGTCTGGTTATACTGTATATTGGCTAGGTTATAGTCTAGTTATACTGTATATTGGCTAGGTTATAGCCTGGTTATACTGTATATTGGCTAGGTTATAGTCTGGTTATACTGTATATTGGCTAGGTTATAGCCTAGTTATACTGTATATTGGCTAGGTTATAGTCTAGTTATACTGTATATTGGCTAGGTTATAGTCTAGTTATACTGTATATTGGCTAGGTTATAGCCTAGTTATACTGTATATTGGCTAGGTTATAGTCTAGTTATACTGTATATTGGCTAGGTTATAGCCTAGTTATACTGTATATTGGCTAGGTTATAGCCTAGTTATACTGTATATTGGGGGGTTATAGTCTAGTTATACTGTATATTGGCTAGGTTATAGCCTAGTTATACTGTATATTGGCTAGGTTATAGCCTGGTTATACTGTATATTGGCTAGGTTATAGTCTGGTTATACTGTATATTGGCTAGGTTATAGTCTAGTTATACTGTATATTGGCTAGGTTATAGTCTGGTTATACTGTATATTGGGGGGTTATAGTCTAGTTATACTGTATATTGGCGAGGTTATAGTCTAGTTATACTGTATATTGGCTAGGTTATAGTCTAGTTATACTGTATATTGGGGGGTTATAGTCTAGTTATACTGTATATTGGCTAGGTTATAGTCTGGTTATACTGTATATTGGCTAGGTTATAGTCTAGTTATACTGTATATTGGTGAGGTTATAGCCTAGTTATACTGTATATTGGCTAGGTTATAACCTAGTTATACTGTATATTGGTTAGGTTATAGTCTGGTTATACTGTATATTGGCTAGGTTATAGCCTAGTTATACTGTATATTGGTTAGGTTATAGTCTGGTTATACTGTATATTGGCTAGGTTATAGTCTAGTTATACTGTATATTGGCTAGGTTATAGTCTGGTTATACTGTATATTGGCTAGGTTATAGTCTAGTTATACTGTATATTGGCTAGGTTATAGTCTGGTTATACTGTATATTGGCTAGGTTATAGTCTAGTTATACTGTATATTGGCGAGGTTATAGTCTAGTTATACTGTATATTGGCTAGGTTATAGTCTGGTTATACTGTATATTGGCGAGGTTATAGCCTAGTTATACTGTATATTGGCTAGGTTATAGTCTGGTTATACTGTATATTGGCTAGGTTATAGTCTAGTTATACTGTATATTGGCTAGGTTATAGTCTGGTTATACTGTATATTGGCTAGGTTATAATCTAGTAGTCCCAAAGGAGGCTGGTCTGAGGGCGGGGCTTATCAAAGGAGGCTGGTCTGAGGGCGGGGCTTATCAAAGGGATTCATGTTGATAGGGTACTCATACAAACATTCCTGGAAGTCTGGAAAACAGCCTCACTGAAGTGAAACAGCCTCACTGAAGGGAAACAGCCTCACTGAAGGGAAACAGCCTCACTGAAGTGAAACAGCCTCACTGAAGGGAAACAGCCTCACTGAAGTGAAACAGCCTCACTGAAGTGAAAACAGCCTCACTGAAGGGAAACAGCCTCACTGACGTGAAACAGCCTCACTGAAGTGAAAACAGCCTCACTGAAGTGAAAACAGCCTCACTGAAGTGAAACAGCCTCACTGAAGTGAAACAGCCTCACTGAAGTGAAACAGCCTCACTGAAGTGAAACAGCCTCACTGAAGTGAAACAGCCTCACTGAAGAGAAACAGCCTCAGTTAAAACAGCCTCACTGAAGTGAAACAGCCTCAGTTAAAACAGCCTCACTGAAGTGAAAACAGCCTCACTGAAGTAAAACAGCCTCACTGAAGTGAAACAGCCTCACTGAAGTGAAAACAGCCTCACTGAAGTGAAACAGCCTCACTGAAGTGAAACAGCCTCACTGAAGTCAAACAGCCTCACTGAAGTGAAACAGCCTCACTGAAAACAGCCTCACTGAAGTGAAACAGCCTCACTGAAGGGAAACAGCCTCACTGAAGTGAAACAGCCTCACTGAAGAGAAACAGCCTCACTGAAGTGAAACAGCCTCACTGAAGAGAAACAGCCTCACTGAAGTGAAACAGCCTCACTGAAGGGAAACAGCCTCACTGAAGTGAAACAGCCTCACTGAAGTGAAACAGCCTCACTGAAGTGAAAACAGCCTCACTGAAGTGAAACAGCCTCACTGAAGTGAAACAGCCTCACTGAAGTGAAACAGCCTCACTGAAGGGAAACAGCCTCACTGAAGGGAAACAGCCTCACTGAAGAGAAACAGCCTCACTGAAGTGAAACAGCCTCACTGAAGGGAAACAGCCTCACTGAAGTGAAACAGCCTCACTGAAGTGAAAACAGCCTCACTGAAGGGAAACAGCCTCACTGAAGTGAAAACAGCCTCACTGAAGTGAAACAGCCTCACTGAAGTGAAACAGCCTCACTGAAGGGAAACAGCCTCACTGAAGTGAAACAGCCTCACTGAAGGGAAACAGCCTCACTGAGTGAAACAGCCTCACTGAAGTGAAACAGCCTCACTGAAGTGAAACAGCCTCACTGAAGGGAAACAGCCTCACTGAAGTGTCAACGACAACAGACGGTTTCAACGATACTGGTGCTTTCTCTTATTAGGCCTTTCAAAACAGTGGTCTGGGGAGAGGAGGAGGTGAGGAGGTGAGGAGAGAGGAGGAGGTGAGGGGAGAGGAGGAGGTGAGGGGAGAGGAGGAGGTGAGGAGGTGAGGGGAGAGGAGGAGGTGAGGGGAGAGGAGGAGGTGAGGGGAGAGGAGGAGGTGAGGAGAGAGGAGGAGGTGAGGGGAGAGGAGGAGGTGAGGAGGTGAGGGGAGAGGAGGAGGTGAGGGGAGAGGAGGAGGTGAGGGGAGAGGAGGAGGTGAGGAGAGAGGAGGAGGTGAGGAGAGAGGAGGAGAGAGGAGGAGGTGAGGGGAGAGGAGGAGGTGAGGAGAGAGGAGGAGGTGAGGAGAGAGGAGGAGGTGAGGGGAGAGGAGGAGGTGAGGGGAGAGGAGGAGGTGAGAAGGTGAGGAGGTGAGGGGAGAGGAGGAGGTAAGGGCAGAGGAGGAGGTGAGGGGAGAGGAGGTGAGGGGAGAGGAGGAGGTGAGGAGAGAGGAGGAGGTGAGGGCAGAGGAGGAGGTGAGGGGAGAGGAGGAGGTGAGGAGGTGAGGGGAGAGGAGGAGGTGAGGAGAGAGGAGGAGGTGAGGAGGTGAGGGGAGAGGAGGAGGTGAGGAGAGAGGAGGAGGTGAGGAGAGAGGAGGAGGTGAGGGGAGAGGAGGAGGTGAGGAGGTGAGGGGAGAGGAGGAGGTGAGGAGAGAGGAGGAGGTGAGGAGAGAGGAGGAGGTGAGGGGAGAGGAGGAGGTGAGGAGGTGAGGGGAGAGGAGGAGGTGAGGAGAGAGGAGGAGGTGAGGGGAGAGGAGGAGGTGAGGGGAGAGGAGGAGGTGAGGAGGTGAGGGGAGAGGAGGAGGTGAGGAGAGAGGAGGAGGTGAGGGGAGAGGAGGAGGTGAGGAGAGAGGAGGAGGTGAGGGGAGAGGAGGAGGTGAGGGCAGAGGAGGAGGTGAGGAGGTGAGGAGAGAGGAGGAGGTGAGGGCAGAGGAGGAGGTGAGGAGAGAGGAGGAGGTGAGGGGAGAGGAGGAGGTGAGGGCAGAGGAGGAGGTGAGGAGGTGAGGAGGTGAGGGGAGAGGAGGAGGTGAGGGGAGAGGAGGAGGTGAGGGCAGAGGAGGAGGTGAGGGGAGAGGAGGAGGTGAGGAGGTGAGGGGAGAGGAGGAGGTGAGGGCAGAGGAGGAGGTGAGGGCAGAGGAGGAGGTGAGGAGGTGAGGAGAGAGGAGGAGGTGAGGGGAGAGGAGGAGGTGAGGGGAGAGGAGGAGGTGAGGAGGTGAGGAGAGAGGAGGAGGTGAGGGGAGAGGAGGAGGTGAGGGCAGAGAAGGAGGTGAGGGCAGAGGAGGAGGTGAGGAGAGAGGAGGTGGTGAGGGGAGAGGAGGAGGTGAGGAGGTGAGGAGAGAGGAGGAGGTGAGGGGAGAGGAGGAGGTGAGGGGAGAGGAGGAGGTGAGGAGGTGAGGAGAGAGGAGGAGGTGAGGAGAGAGAAGGAGGTGAGGGCAGAGGAGGAGGTGAGGGCAGAGGAGGAGGTGAGGAGAGAGGAGGAGGTGAGGGCAGAGGAGGAGGTGAGGAGAGAGGAGGAGGTGAGGGGAGAGGAGGTGAGGGCAGAGGAGGAGGTGAGGAGGTGAGGGGGGAGGAGGAGGTGAGGGCAGAGGAGGAGGTGAGGAGAGAGGAGGAGGTGAGGGGAGAGGAGGAGGTGAGGGCAGAGGAGGAGGTGAGGAGAGAGGAGGTGAGGGGAGAGGAGGAGGTGAGGAGGTGAGGGGAGAGGAGAAGGTGAGGGGAGAGGAGGAGGTGAGGGCAGAGGAGGAGGTGAGGAGGTGAGGGGGGAGGAGGAGGTGAGGGCAGAGGAGGAGGTGAGGGCAGAGGAGGAGGTGAGGAGAGAGGAGGAGGTGAGGGGAGAGGAGGAGGTGAGGGCAGAGGAGGAGGTGAGGGGAGAGGAGGAGGTGAGGAGGTGAGGGGAGAGGAGGAGGTGAGGGCAGAGGAGGAGGTGAGGGAGAGGAGGAGGTGAGAGCAGAGGAGGAGGTGAGGAGGTGAGGGCAGAGGAGGAGGTGAGGGGAGAGGAGGAGGTGAGGAGAGAGGAGGAGGTGAGGAGGTGAGGAGAGAGGAGATGGTGAGGGGAGAGGAGGAGGTGAGGAGAGAGGAGGAGGTGAGGAGGTGAGGAGGTGAGGGGAGAGGAGGAGGTGAGGAGAGAGGAGGAGGTGAGGGCAGAGGAGGAGGTGAGGAGGTGAGGAGAGAGGAGGAGGTGAGGGGAGAGGAGGAGGTGAGGAGGTGAGGAGAGAGGAGGTGGTGAGGGGAGAGGAGGAGGTGAGGAGAGAGGAGGAGGTGAGGAGGTGAGGAGGTGAGGGGAGAGGAGGAGGTGAGGAGAGAGGAGGAGGTGAGGGCAGAGGAGGAGGTGAGGAGGTGAGGAGAGAGGAGGAGGTGAGGGGAGAGGAGGAGGTGAGGAGGTGAGGAGAGAGGAGTGGTGAGGGGAGAGGAGGAGGTGAGGAGAGAGGAGGAGGTGAGGGCAGAGGAGGAGGTGAGGGCAGAGGAGGAGGTGAGGGCAGAGGAGGAGGTGGTGAGGGGAGAGGAGGAGGTGAGGAGGTGAGGAGAGAGGAGGAGGTGAGGGGAGAGGAGGAGGTGAGGAGGTGAGGAGAGAGGAGGAGGTGAGGAGAGAGGAGGAGGTGAGGCAGAGGAGGAGGTGAGGAGAGAGGAGGAGGTGAGGAGAGAGGAGGAGGTGAGGGCAGAGGAGGAGGTGAGGGCAGAGGAGGAGGTGAGGAGGTGAGGGAGAGGAGGAGGTGAGGGGAGAGGAGGAGGTGAGGGCAGAGGAGGAGGTGAGGGGAGAGGAGGAGGTGAGGAGGTGAGGGGAGAGGAGGAGGTGAGGGCAGAGGAGGAGGTGAGGGCAGAGGAGGAGGTGAGGAGGTGAGGAGAGAGGAGGAGGTGAGGGGAGAGGAGGAGGTGAGGGAGAGAGGAGGGTGAGGAGGTGAGGAGAGAGGAGGTGAGGGGAGAGGAGGAGGTGAGGGCAGAGGAGGAGGTGAGGCAGAGGAGGAGGTGAGGAGAGAGGAGGTGGTGAGGGGAGAGGAGGAGGTGAGGAGGTGAGGAGAGAGGAGGAGGTGAGGGGAGAGGAGGAGGTGAGGGGAGAGGAGGAGGTGAGGAGGTGAGGAGAGAGGAGGAGGTGAGGAGAGAGAAGGAGGTGAGGGCAGAGGAGGAGGTGAGGGCAGAGGAGGAGGTGAGGAGAGAGGAGGAGGTGAGGGCAGAGGAGGAGGTGAGGAGAGAGGAGGAGGTGAGGGGCGAGGAGGAGGTGAGGGCAGAGGAGGAGGTGAGGAGGTGAGGGGGGAGGAGGAGGTGAGTGCAGAGGAGGAGGTGAGGAGAGAGGAGGAGGTGAGGGGAGAGGAGGAGGTGAGGGGAGAGGAGGAGGTGAGGGCAGAGGAGGAGGTGAGGGGAGAGGAGGTGAGGGGAGAGGAGGAGGTGAGGAGGTGAGGGGAGAGGAGGAGTGAGGGGAGAGGAGGAGGTGAGGGCAGAGGAGGAGGTGAGGAGGTGAGGGGGGAGGAGGAGGTGAGGGCAGAGGAGGAGGTGAGGGCAGAGGAGGAGGTGAGGAGAGAGGAGGAGGTGAGGGGAGAGGAGGAGGTGAGGGCAGAGGAGGAGGTGAGGGGAGAGGAGGAGGTGAGGAGGTGAGGGGAGAGGAGGAGGTGAGGGGAGAGGAGGAGGTGAGAGCAGAGGAGGAGGTGAGGAGGTGAGGGCAGAGGAGGAGGTGAGGGGAGAGGAGGAGGTGAGGGGAGAGGAGGAGGTGAGGGGAGAGGAGGGGGGAGGAGGGAGAGGAGGAGGTGAGGGGATAGGAGGAGGTGAGGAGGTGAGGAGAGAGGGAGGAGGTGAGGAGAGAGGAGGAGGTGAGGGCAGAGGAGGAGGTGAGGAGAGAGGAGGAGGTGAGGGCAGAGGAGGAGGTGAGGGCAGAGGAGGAGGTGAGGAGGTGAGGAGGTGAGGGGAGAGGAGGAGGTGAGGGGAGAGGAGGAGGTGAGGGCAGAGGAGGAGGTGAGGGGAGAGAGGAGGTGAGGAGGTGAGGGGAGAGGAGGAGGTGAGGGCAGAGGAGGAGGTGAGGGCAGAGGAGGAGGTAAGGAGGTGAGGAGAGAGGAGGAGGTGAGGGGAGAGGAGGAGGTGAGGAGGTGAGGAGAGAGGAGGTGAGGAGGGAGAGGAGGAGGTGAGGGCAGAGGAGGAGGTGAGGGCAGAGGAGGAGGTGAGGAGGTGAGGAGAGAGGAGGAGGTGAGGGGAGAGGAGGAGGTGAGGGCAGAGGAGGAGGTGAGGAGGTGAGGAGAGAGGAGGAGGTGAGGGGAGAGGAGGAGGTGAGGGAGAAGAGGAGGTGAGGGGAGAGGAGGAGGTGAGGAGGTGAGGAGAGAGAGGAGGTGAGGGGAGAGGAGGAGGTGAGGGCAGAGGAGGAGGTGAGGGCAGAGGAGGAGGTGAGGAGAGAGGAGGTGGTGAGGGGAGAGGAGGAGGTGAGGAGGTGAGGAGAGAGGAGGAGGTGAGGGGAGAGGAGGAGGTGAGGGGAGAGGAGGAGGTGAGGAGGTGAGGAGAGAGGAGGAGGTGAGGAGAGAGAAGGAGGTGAGGGCAGAGGAGGAGGTGAGGGCAGAGGAGGAGGTGAGGAGAGGAGGAGGTGAGGGCAGAGGAGGAGGTGAGGAGAGAGGAGGAGGTGAGGGCAGAGGAGGAGGTGAGGAGAGAGGAGGAGGTGAGGGGAGAGAGGAGGTGAGGGCAGAGGAGGAGGTGAGGAAGTGAGGGGGGAGGAGGAGGTGAGGAGAGAGGAGGAGGTGAGGAGAGAGGAGGAGGTGAGGGCAGAGGAGGAGGTGAGGAGAGGAGGAGGTGAGAGGAGAGGAGGTGAGGGGAGAGGAGGAGGTGAGGGCAGAGGAGGAGGTGAGGAGGAGGAGGAGGTGAGGGAGGGAGGAGGAGGAGGTGAGGCAGAGAGGAGGTGAGGGCAGAGGAGGAGTGAGAGAGGAGGTGGTGAGGGGAGAGGAGGAGGTGAGGAGGTGAGGAGAGAGGAGGAGGTGAGGAGGTGAGGGAGAGAGGAGGTGAGGAGAGAGAAGGAGGTGAGGGCAGAGGAGGAGGTGAGGGCAGAGGAGGAGGTGAGGAGAGAGGAGGAGGTGAGGGCAGAGGAGGAGGTGAGGAGAGAGGAGGAGGTGAGGGGAGAGGAGGAGGTGAGGGCAGAGGAGGAGGTGAGGAGGTGAGGAGGTGAGGGGAGAGGAGGAGGTGAGGGGAGAGGAGGAGGTGAGGGCAGAGGAGGAGGTGAGGGCAGAGGAGGAGGTGAGGAGAGAGGAGGAGGTGAGGGCAGAGAAGGAGGTGAGGGCAGAGGAGGAGGTGAGGAGGTGAGGGGAGAGGAGGAGGTGAGGAGGTGAGGGGAGAGGAGGAGGTGAGGGGAGAGGAGGAGGTGAGGAGGTGAGGAGAGGAGGTGAGGAGAGAGAAGGAGGTGAGGGCAGAGGAGGAGGTGAGGGCAGAGGAGGAGGTGAGGAGAGAGGAGGAGGTGAGGGCAGAGGAGGAGGTGAGGAGAGAGGAGGAGGTGAGGGGAGAGGAGGAGGTGAGGGCAGAGGAGGAGGTGAGGAGGTGAGGAGGTGAGGGGAGAGGAGGAGGTGAGGGGAGAGGAGGAGGTGAGGGCAGAGGAGGAGGTGAGGGCAGAGGAGGAGGTGAGGACAGAGGAGGAGGTGAGGAGAGAGGAGGAGGTGAGGGCAGAGAAGGAGGTGAGGGCAGAGGAGGAGGTGAGGAGGTGAGGGGAGAGGAGGAGGTGAGGGGAGAGGAGGAGGTGAGGGGAGAGGAGGAGGTGAGGGCAGAGGAGGAGGTGAGGGGAGAGGAGGAGGTGAGAAGGTGAGGAGGTGAGGGGAGAGGAGGAGGTAAGGGCAGAGGAGGAGGTGAGGGGAGAGGAGGTGAGGGGAGAGGAGGAGGTGAGGAGAGAGGAGGAGGTGAGGGCAGAGGAGGAGGTGAGGGGAGAGGAGGAGGTGAGGAGGTGAGGGGAGAGGAGGAGGTGAGGAGAGAGGAGGAGGTGAGGAGGTGAGGGGAGAGGAGGAGGTGAGGAGAGAGGAGGAGGTGAGGAGAGAGGAGGAGGTGAGGGGAGAGGAGGAGGTGAGGAGGTGAGGGGAGAGGAGGAGGTGAGGAGAGAGGAGGAGGTGAGGAGAGAGGAGGAGGTGAGGGGAGAGGAGGAGGTGAGGAGGTGAGGGGAGAGGAGGAGGTGAGGAGAGAGGAGGAGGTGAGGGGAGAGGAGGAGGTGAGGGGAGAGGAGGAGGTGAGGAGGTGAGGGGAGAGGAGGAGGTGAGGAGAGAGGAGGAGGTGAGGGGAGAGGAGGAGGTGAGGAGAGAGGAGGAGGTGAGGGGAGAGGAGGAGGTGAGGGCAGAGGAGGAGGTGAGGAGGTGAGGAGAGAGGAGGAGGTGAGGGCAGAGGAGGAGGTGAGGAGAGAGGAGGAGGTGAGGAGAGAGGAGGAGGTGAGGAGGTGAGGAGAGAGGAGGAGGTGAGGGGAGAGGAGGAGGTGAGGGGAGAGGAGGAGGTGAGGAGGTGAGGGGAGAGGAGGAGGTGAGGGCAGAGGAGGAGGTGAGGGGAGAGGAGGAGGTGAGGGGAGAGGAGGAGGTGAGGGCAGAGGAGGAGGTGAGGGGAGAGGAGGAGGTGAGGGGAGAGGAGGAGGTGAGGAGGTGAGGGGAGAGGAGGAGGTGAGGGGAGAGGAGGAGGTGAGGGGGAGAGGAGGAGGTGAGGGCAGAGGAGGAGGTGAGGGCAGAGGAGGAGGTGAGGAGGTGAGGGGAGAGGAGGAGGTGAGGGGAGAGGAGGAGGTGAGGGGAGAGGAGGAGGTGAGGGGAGAGGAGAGGAGGAGGTGAGGAGGTGAGAGCAGAGGAGGAGGTGAGGGCAGAGGAGGAGGTGAGGGGAGAGGAGGAGGTGAGAGCAGAGGAGGAGGTGAGGAGGTGAGGAGAGAGGAGGAGGTGAGGGGAGAGGAGGAGGTGAGGAGGTGAGGTGAGGGAGAGGAGAGGAGGAGGTGAGGAGGTGAGGGCAGAGGAGGAGGTGAGGAGAGAGGAGGAGGTGAGGGAGGTGAGGGCAGAGGAGGAGGTGAGGGCAGAGGACTATCAGGCTGGCAGTATCATGTGGAGTCCCCGGCATGCGGTCAGTGTGGCATGTGAGATATGAGCAGGTCACGTTGGCTCTGGGCCTCAAAACAACCAGCTCAAGTCACCATTCCCTCCACTAGCATAGCCACAGTCTGCAGACTGAGACATTACAGTCATTTAGCAGACGCTTTCATCCAAAGCGACTAACAATAATTGCATTTAATGCAGGAAAAGCCAATGTACTACTACTCACCAGAACTCACAAGTGCATCTTCCTTCTTAAACAAGTGACTAAGAGCATAATCTAGTGCTGAAGGCAAAGTGCAAGAATAGCAATCTAAAATACAGTGCAATACAATACAATAAAATACAATAAGTGCTTAGGAGGGAGGATTGTTGTAGCACTTCTTGAAGAGATGAGTTTTGAGCCTGTGACGAAAGATGGGCAGCGACTCTGCTGTCCTGACATCAGTGGGCAGTTCATTCCACCACTGCGGGGCCAGGACAGAGAAGAGCCGTGACCGTGGGGTCAGGACAGAGAACAGCCGTGACCGTGGGGTCAGGACAGAGAAGAGCCGTGACCGTGGGGTCAGGACAGAGAAGAGCCGTGACCGTGGGGTCAGGACAGAGAAGAGCCGTGACCGTGGGGTCAGGACAGAGAAAAGTCGTGACCGTGTCGATGGACCACAGGGGCCTCGGAGTGACGGGGCAACCAGTCGCCCCGAGGTAGCAGAGCATAGCGGTCGGGAGGGGGTGTAGGGTTTGACCATAGCCTGGAGGTAGGAGGGGGCTGTTCCTTTCATTGCCCTGTAGGTTAGCGCCAGAGTTTTAAACTGGATGCGAGCCGCTACAGGGAGCCAGTGTAGAGAACGGAGGAGGGAAGTTGTGTGGGAGAATTTGGGGTGGTTGAACACCAGGCGAGCAGCAGCTTTCTGGACAAGTTCCAGAGGTTTAATGGCTGACGCCGGGGCCCCAGCGAGGAGGGAGTTGCAGTAGTCCAGGCTGGAGATGACCAGGGCCTGGATGAGTACCTGCGCCGTTTCATCAGTGAGGAAAGGGTGAATCCTCCTGATGTTGTAGAGCATGAATCTGCAGGAACGTGTGACGGATGTGACATGTGAGGAAAACGACAGTTGGTCGTCCAGGGTCACACCCAGATTCCTCGCAGTCCGAGTCGGGGTCACCACTGTGTCTTCGATGGTGATGGCCAGTTCCCGGTGCGGACAGCCCTTCCCCGGGAGGAACAGCAGCTCAGTCTTGTCCAGATTGAGCTTGAGGTGATGTGTCGTCATCCACTCCGAGATGTCAGCCAAGCACCCAGCTATGCGTGTTTCCACTTGTGTATCAGAAGGGGGAAATGACAGGACCAGTTGGGTGTCATCGGCAGTGATAGGAGAAGCCATGCGAGCGAATGACAGAGCCCAGAGATGTAGTGTAGAGGGAAAACAGGAGAGGACCCAGGACAGACCCTTGTGGAACCCCCGTAGTCAGACTACGCGGTTCCGACGTCGACCCTCTCCATGTCACCTGGTAGGAGCGGCCCGTCAGGTAGGATGCAAACAGGGAGTGTGCAGAGCCAGCGACGCCTTTCTCCTCGAGGGTGAAGAGGAGGATCTGGTGGTCTACCGTATCATATGCCGCTGACCGGTCTAGGAGTATCAGGACAGAGGAGAGAGAGTTCGCTCTCACGGCATGAGACTGACTGAACACACCAAGCGGACATTCGTTCATCAATGTTGTACTCCCTCAGATAGTTCAACTACTAATGGCCAGTGAATATCTACACTTATGGCAGAACGGCCATAAGTATTTCCCTGACCAGGTCATGCAGCTCAGGACACAGATTTTGGTGTTGAAGGGTATAGACCACACACACACACACACACACACACTCGGCTGTCTCCCTAGAGGTCACACACACACACACACACACACACACACACACACACACACACACACACACACACACTCGGCTGTCTCCCTAGAGGTCACACACACACACACACACACACACACACACACACACACACACACACACACACACACACACACACACACACACACACACACACACACACACACACACACACACACACACACACACACACACACACACACACACACACACAAAGTGAGCTCTCTTGGTGATGGTTTGCATTTCGTCTGCATGGTAACAAACAAGCCCTGGGTCATTTGAGGTGACATGGATTTGCCTCCCCTTGTCATGTGGGCATCCCTGTGTTATGAGAGGCTCAACCTGACAAGCTCCGCACCGAAACACGCCGGCGGGCTGCCCATACTGTTTGCCAGACTGCTAAACTGTCTTACGAGATAACAAACAGCCAGTAGCCCGTTGGCTAGCACCTGTACCCGAGGTGTTAAGCCATGGTCGATGAGGCTAACCAACTAGCTTCCTTCCTGTACTATTAGCTTGGCCTTTTGAATCGAATAGCGTTAGCTAGCCTAGCCTAGCCTAGCCTGCATGCTAGCGGATGCTAGTGGGTGAGCAGCTAACTAGCCTAGCCTAGCATGCTAGCGGATGCTAGTGAGTGAGCATGCTAACTAGCCTAGCCTAGCCTAGCATGCTAGCGGATGCTAGTGAGTGAGCATGCTAACTAGCCTAGCCTAGCCTAGCATGCTAGCGGATGCTAGTGAGTGAGCATGCTAACTAGCCTAGCCTAGCTTGAGTGGGTGTTTGTTTTCTCGTGATCAGAACATCAGTCCAAAGCCTCAGTCAGCAATATCCAGAAGAAAAAGAGGGATGTGATGTTAGGGATGTGATGTTAGGGATGTGATGTTAGGGATGTGATGTGAGCTAACCAGGCTACTATCCCAGCCAGCAGCTCTTACCTCCACATCTCGGCCCTTGTTTTTGAAGCTCTTGATTCTGTGGTTGTCTAAGCCGGCGTGTTCTGCCATGGCTGTGTGTCCCGTGGTCTAGGGGCTGGTCTGGGGTCTGTGTGTCCGGGGTCTGGGTGAGTAGTGCCGGGGTCGGGTCCTCCGGGGGAAGAGCGGGAGCAGCTAGGGCCGGGTAGCCGAGGACGAGTGTCGGGCGACGGGGAGGAGTGATGTGCAGCGCAGCGCCGGGGAGGAGGGGTCATGAGATGACTGGATTCACAAGTAGTGTGCATGCAAGTGTGCCCTCTTCACTAGTAGTGTGCATGCAAGTGTGCCCTCTTCACAAGCAGTGTGCATGCAAGTGTGCCCTCTTCACTAGTAGTGTGCATGCAAGTGTGCCCTCTTCACAAGTAGTGTGCATGCAAGTGTGCCCTCTTCACAAGTAGTGTGCATGCAAGTGTGCCCTCTTCACAAGTAGTGTGCATGCAAGTGTGCCCTCTTCACAAGCAGTGTGCATGCAAGTGTGCCCTCTTCACAAGTAGTGTGCATGCAAGTGTGCCCTCTCTCGAAATGTATGTGTCACAAGTAGTGTGCATGCAAGTGTGCCCTCTTCACAAGTAGTGTGCATGCAAGTGTGCCCTCTTCACAAGTAGTGTGCATGCAAGTGTGCCCTCTTCACAAGTAGTGTGCATGCAAGTGTGCCCTCTTCACAAGCAGTGTGCATGCAAGTGTGCCCTCTTCACAAGTAGTGTGCATGCAAGTGTGCCCTCTTCACAAGTAGTGTGCATGCAAGTGTGCCCTCTTCACAAGCAGTGTGCATGCAAGTGTGCCCTCTTCACAAGTAGTGTGCATGCAAGTGTGCCCTCTTCACAAGTAGTGTGCATGCAAGTGTGCCCTCTCTCGAAATGTATGTTTCACAAGTAGTGTGCATGCAAGTGTGCCCTCTTCACAAGTAGTGTGCATGCAAGTGTGCCCTCTTCACAAGTAGTGTGCATGCAAGTGTGCCCTCTTCACAAGCAGTGTGCATGCAAGTGTGCCCTCTTCACAAGCAGTGTGCATGCAAGTGTGCCCTCTCTCGAAATGTATGTTTCACAAGTAGTGTGCATGCAAGTGTGCCCTCTTCACAAGTAGTGTGCATGCAAGTGTGCCCTCTTCACAAGTAGTGTGCATGCAAGTGTGCCCTCTCTCGAGATGTATGTCTACACTACAGTAACGTTGCAGTCGAAAGTTAGGCTACACATTGAAACCTGCGTTTGAAATGGAAAAATAGCGAACAATGACGATGAGATAGGCTTACTGAGAGTTTCAGCCAGTTAACAGTCACACCATTCACACGCTGATTCGGGTAAGGCTACTCCCACCTAGAACATGGCTGGATGATGATGAATCTGCTCCCTTTCATCATGTAAATTTAAGACAATAAGGACTGCCTGGAAAGCAAAGACATGCCCAGATAATGTGATTTAATTGATTTTGTAGCCTAAGGATGAGGCACAAATCAAATTCATTGTAACTCATTTTATTGATCAGCATCATAATCCGATCAATAAAGCTACACGTCCGAAGTCGTTCATTCTTGTTCATTCAATTAAAAAATAAAACTTGCCCCATGACCTTCTTGTTCATATTGGCTCTTCTGACTGAGCAGGTAAAAATCAACAAGGTGTGTTTTGTTTATGGTTGTTGCCAGGATATCATGTCATAGTCCTAGGTAGGCTCCGTTATTCAGTCGGGAGTAACCTAGTTTCCTAGTAGCCACCTGGACATGACTTCCCAGGATTTAATAACTATTAATGTCGGGGGTCAAAGATTCAGCACCACTGGGTCGACTCTCAGAAGACACCCAGACTCGAGGCTAGCACGGATCCTGGACGGCAAAGACCCGGACCACAAGGTAGTGAGCGGGCAGATATTCATAGATAGGGACTGGACTTTGTTTAAATTCATTCTGGATTACTTGAGAGCTGGCCAGATAAGTCTGCCAGCGGAGTTCAGTGACCACGACAGACTGGCCGGAGAGGCAGAGTTCTACGGCCTCCACGTTTTGACGCACTGTCTCTCCAGAAGTCCTCGTTCCAGAGCCGAGATCCTGGAGGTGAAGTTCTCCGTCCAGGAGTCTCACGGAACCTTCCGGGTGTTCTGCTCCAGCAGTAAAACTCTGGAGGCTTTGGCCAAGAGAATTTCGGTTTTCGTTGAACACCCAAATCCGAGAGGGGCTTCCCAGCAGCCTTGCGGCCCTGCCACGCCGCTGGCCGTTCAAAGACCCTCTCATCACGACCTGCTCTTCCACTGCGGGACGGACCACTTCGCCAGGGACGACTTCTCAGCCAGGTGAGGTCTGAGTCTCAGCTTAAAACGCACTTGTTCTCACTGGCTTTTGAGGCCTGATAGCCTACATCCCCTGTCCTGTTTTGTGTCCTGTCCTTTTATTGTTCTGTGATTATGTGCACTTTATTCTGTTGTTTGTTTTAGTTTATTTTATATATTGTACAGCCCTTTGGTGCAACTTCGGTTGATTTTAAACGTGCTTTATAAATAAAGTTGACCTTGACCTTGACCTTGAGTGATCGGGGACAGGGTCTGAGGTCGGAGGGGACAGGGTCTGAGGGGACAGGGTCTGAGGTCGGAGTGATCGGGGACAGGGTCTGAGGTCGGAGAGGTCGGGGACAGGGTCTGAGGTCGGAGAGGTCGGGGACAGGGTCTGAGGGGACAGGGTCTGAGGTCGGAGAGGTCGGGGACAGGGTCTGAGGGGACAGGGTATGAGGTCGGAGAGGTCGGGGACAGGGTCTGAGGTCGGGGACAGGGTCTGAGGGGACAGGGTCTGAGGGGACAGGGTCTGAGGTCGGAGAGGTCGGGGACAGGGTCTGAGGTGGGAGAGGTCGGGGACAGGGTCTGAGGTCGGAGAGGTCGGGGACAGGGTATGGTCTGGAGTCAAGCGCCACGAAACATGGGCTTATGGGAGGAGCCAGCGCCTCGCCTTTCAATCAATCAATCAATCAATCAAAGCTTTATTTGTATAGCGCATTTCATACCCAGAGGCAACACAATGCGCTTTACAGAGAACAAGGGAGGTTCATATCCAGCTGCATTAGAACAGTCAATCATGAAGACCAGTCAGGCTCTACGGGCACAGCCCCACCGTCCCGTCCCATCTATTTACAAAGAATGCCAGTTGAACAGTATGCTAATAAGAAATCCGTATGACAATTCAATATGCACAACGCATCAAACTTCATCTAGACACCACGAGCATGTCAATGTGACTTTATGACCGAGCACTAGGCCATACCCAACATCACAACATCCAACTGCAACTGCGCACGTAGCAGAGCAGAGAGTGTAGGTTATCACACACACACACACACACACACACACACACACACACACACACACACACACACACACACACACACACAGGCAGTCCTGCAGACTTCCAAATAGGCTATGCCATGTCGGTAGCACAACAGTAACTAAATTAAGCATAGCTTCGATAGCCTCTGGAGCACTTTTTTTATTCTTTTTTTTTTTATTCAAAGATACAGAAATATACAAAGCGAATAATGTATACAAAATATAATAACAATATATAGCCTCTGGAGCACTTCTGCACTCAATTGCACCTGCTGCGGTGTCATTTCGAGTGGTAGCTTCTTCATTAGCATTGCCTTTTTTTTTCTTTTTTTTTATGAAGAAGTGGTCAATTGTTTTTATAGCTCTTTTCGCCATTGTGAGCAGGTTGGCTAGTTGTAGCTTGTAGCTATTTTTTTGCGGTAACAGATCAAACCAGAAATAGTTGAGGTCGACGGACGAGTTGTGCCATTGGTGGATAATGAACATATTCATAAAAAAAAAACATATTTTTAAAGGTAGCCTAGTTTAAAGGAATAGTAGGCCTAAAGGGAAAATGCATGTTTAGCCCTGTTTTAGAGTTACTTGTGATCATATACAATGATTCAGATCAAAACGCTGACAAAGATAGCATTTTCGAGAAAGTTGATAATTGCTCTACCACCGTTTTGGTCATACACTTGATGTGGATGGGCACCTTGAAAAATCATTCTCACCCCCCCCCCCCCCCCCCCCCAGAGGTGGTTTGGGATCTCCTTAAGAGAAAGACTTCCATCTTCCATCAGAGCTGGGATTCGAACCACTGACCCTTCGATCATTGAACGACCCGCTCGACAAAATGACTTGTTTAAATACAGTTTCTACCACCCAGTAGAGACCAGAACGCCACAAGAGTAGCAGCTCATCACAAAAAGCGATTGTATATTGTAGGTTTTAGGTTATAAGATGAACGCATCGAAATGCGAACCTCACTAATACATCCATGGAAACTCGGCGACCCATCGGCGAATGGAGCCTATAGCCCACGCTATAACAGCCACGACAATAAACCAGAGCACTTAAAATACATAATAGGCCAACTCTATTATCACCCCCCCCCCCCATTATCGTGTTTAGCCCACATCTTTAGGTCACTGATGGTCGCCATGTAGGCTACCTGCTGGTTGTATGTAGGCTAGCCTTCAGTAGGCTATGCCATCTGTATTAATATCTAGCTATAAGATAGCGTGTGTCATGATGCGTGTGAGTCGCTCTGAATAAAAGCCTCTGCTAAATGATTATGATAATGTGAGTTCACAGGTATAATTATGTGTTTGGTATATCTTATGCTGTACTGTGGATACCTTGTTTGTATTTTTAGGGGCCAGGTAGCGTAGCCTATTGTATTTGCCTATATTATTATTATTCTCCATCTTCCACTGAAGTCTAACTTCCCGTGGACAAAAAATCACCAAATTCTGCACATAGCTCCAGTACTATACCCAAAGTCCTCAACCTGCATTGTAGGTCAATAAACCTGAAGGTGGCGCTACAGCAACAGTCTAAAGTTTAAAACTTTAAAAAATCATAATAAATCAGCCATAGGTGCTATCACTGTAAAACCACCACGTGAATGTAGGCCCAAGTGAGACAAAACTTTCATACGCTTTGACCTTGCAGGAATTTTGAAGTCCATCACTCTGATTTCTTCCTAAACTGTAAAACCTATCAAACCTATCTCCTCCCACATTTTTTGTTCAATTGACACCAAAATTGATCTACTGTATCGTCAGACTGTCCTTACCAAACGATCCTCACAGATTTTTGAAATATGAAAAATTGAGCCCACAGCGCATCAAAAAGTTTTACTGTTAACAGTTCTGTATACAGTTCCTATTAATTCTCGCCAAATCAATGTCTGATCATCCTCATAAAAAGTGACAACATTGGCAACATATCCAAGATGTAGTGTGATTTTTTTCAGAATTTTATCTCAAAAATTTAATTTAAAAAAATATGTTTAATTCTGTCCTCTGAAACCAACACTTCATACAGAGAAAACTACGTTACCCACAATCCAACGCAAGCTCCACGAATCGGAGACGTCGCTGTTGGCAACCCTACCCAGCCCCCACTGAGGATTACAATGAGTAAATTCATTGATTGGCAACTGACTGAGCACACAGCTGCTGAAGTTAATGTTCAATTATGAAGAAAAGCAAACAAAACCTGTAAAAATGAATAAACATATCTCATCCCACATTTTTCAATCAATTAACACCAAACTTGCTACACTGGATCTTCAGACTGTAATTCACAAACTCATTGACCAGATTGTTTAATTATCAAAATCGAGCTTACAATTCATCAAAATGTTTTACAAATGTTTTACGATACGATACGAATGTACAAAATGAACATTGGAATGTCAACTTACTTGTTGTCTTCCTATTCTCTCGCTTATTGCTCCTAAACTTGTCGGAAATTGCCTGGCCCCGCCTCATCGCTGCGTAGCAGCTTTAATTATTGTTTGTTTTGTCATAATCGATAATTGATAATTTCCTGTTATGGCATAACGGTGAGCATGGACATGACACACACAAGGCTTCTTGTCTGGGGGAAAAAGAACGGAAAAGGACACGTCTTGACCAAATCTAGCCGCTATACCTCCAACAAAGGAAGCGTTCACTGAAAATGTAAAGAGGTCCCACTTCCAAGAGTACCTGTGGCGAAATCTCAATAACAATCTGCCCCCTGCAATGAACCCAGAGGAATTTGGATGGGAAAAGGACACCAGTAACAGGGCACTGATCCCAATCCACCTACCAGAAGATGTCAAACTTGTTCCAGACTACATCCTGAAGATGATCCGGTGTGGCTGCAAGAGTGAAACTCCTTGTAGCTCCAAGAAATGCAGCTGTAAAGTGCATGGTTTGCCATGAACAATGTTCTGTACATGTTTTCAGGGTAGGATGCTCAAGACCCTAATAGGTAATATTATTACCATAACTTGGGGCATAAATTGTGCTTCGTTGCCCACCCTTTTTTTTTGTGCCTCCGCCCACCCACCAGGTGATTTCTGGCTACGCCTCTGCAGTATTCATTTAGAACACATGACCTCCTTTATTAATAGTCATTGTAGACGATCCATTTGATGCATTTATTCCTTTAATGCATGCAATATCATAAGTCCCTATTTTTGTGTGATTTGGGCATTTTCGGGCATGAAGGGGTTAATATGTGAAAATGCTCAAGGGATATGACCGAGCACCCTCCTGTATTTTAAAGAGGTTCCCCCAAGCTACAAGAAACAACAAAGAAAAAAATTCCACCCGACAAAACAAGGTTCAACCCCACGGCTCCGGGAACAAGGTTCAACCCCACGGCTCCCGGACTAAAACAAAGTTCAACCCCACGGCTCCCGGACTATAACAAGGTTCAACCCCACGGCTCCCGGACTATAACAAGGTTCAACCCCACGGCTCCCGGACTATAACAAGGTTCAACCCCACGGCTCCCGGACTATAACAAGGTTCAACCCCATGGCTCCCGGACTAAGTTGGATTCTGCGGGGAGTGAGAATTCGTCACAACACCTGCAGGGATTCCGGGGTGCATTTCAAAACTTTATTTTAAACAGGAAATGTTTTGTGTGTGTGTGTGTGCGTTATTAAACGTGCATCATTGGAACAAGCAATCATACAGGTAGCCTACATAGATGCCTTATGTATTGGTACAATCAATTACATTGATGACCTAACCTAGGCTTTTATCGTAAAAGTTAGGTTTAATTAATACTAGATCACACAAGAGGGGATAAAGATTAAGTAGCTGTTAGGTGAGATTAATAATTTCCATAATACAGTACACACATTTACAACTCTGACCTAATTAAAGCAATATAGCATTTTCTCCAATTTTCTCGGAACTGCGCCCCCACAGGCTCTGCGAATAAGTGCACTGTCGTAAAGTTATCAGATTGTCTTTTTCTTTTTCTGGCTTCCTCCGTGATGTTTCGCTTTGGGTTTCTCCTCCGCCATGATATCATTGAGCTAAAAAACGCATGATATCCATAGACGCCGGAATAGTTAGCTACTGTGTTGTTTAAGCACAACGTTGCACATGCGCACTTCGACTGAATGCTGCGTCCCGGGGGCGCGAGTTTTAAAAGGTAATAAATGTCAATGTATTATCTTTCCGAGTAAACTGTTTGAACGATTCAGCTTACCTTGAGTAAATCTAATTGGAGAAGCACCATGTTTGTAAAGGTCCAAATCTCGCAATGTATTGCTTTAACGTTAACCCCCTAAACCTCCCTTGGCAGATTCGTGAGCATCGAGCCTGACGAGAGAAGACTGCTCAACAGCACCAACGTCCTGGGCTTACTGCTGGACACGCTGCTGAAGGACGGCTTCCGTCTGCTCAGCGCCAGAACCCTCTCACAAGAGGACAAGCTCGAGTGCTTCACGTTCGAGAGATGCAGGACGACCGAGATAGAGGCGTTTGACCAGACGCCCGGTCCAGAGGACCTGAGAGGCAAGAGTAAGACCAACAGAAAGAAGTGAAGCCGAAGTGGAGGTCTATGTGAGAGCAGTCTACACTGGCGGCTAGGGCTGCTCGATTATGGCAAAAATCATAATCACGATTATTTTGATTGATATTGAGATCACGATTATTCAACACGATTATTCATTGATTTTTTTTTTTTATCAAAAGTTTTAACATTTTCTTAACATATCAAATTATACATTGACTTTGATAACAATTAATTTATTAAATGTTGACAGTGGCTTTTCTTTGGATTAGAGTGGCTGTTCTTTGGATTAGATACATTTCTCCCATGGGAGACAAATAGTGAACCTTGACCTTGAGGTCAAGCACAGTATAGCTCTGCAGTGTAGGGTGCACTTGATTTGTGCAAAATCGTTTTATGGCGATTATTTTGTTTAAATGATCGTTGACAGCCCAAATCTTAATCTAGATTAAAATCAGATTCTCTTCTCTCCTCGACCTGTGTAGGAAAAGGCAGGTTAGATGAAACAGTTTTGATATTAGCAGTTACCTTCTACCCTATGTAGTCTTTTCTTGATCTGTGTAGGAAAAGGTTTGAATCTCTTCTAGTCTATCGGTACAGACCTAGGTTGACCAGGAGGGGGCGACAAAGCATAAGAAATGGCGGAACACTGTGAGACTACCATGCATCAATAAGATTCTCTTGTGATCCTTGATATCTGAATGTCAATTATTGGTATCATCCAAAGTGTAAATGTAAAGTCAAGCAAAGCTACCACTTGCATATTTATCAGTCACATGACATTTTATTTATTGTCCTTGGTTTGCAAACAAGCAGGCTCAAATGTATTTACACCATGTACATGAAATAAGTGACATATAAGCTCTGTAACAAGTTTGTGCTGTATAAGCAGACCCTACCATCCTTCCGTTCTGTTTCTAAGAGACATTGAATAAAGCAACAATCCCTAAAGTAGATATTTTCTTGTGAAGATGTTTGAGCTGAAGCCCTGGTCCGTCGTACAGGTGAGAAGTGACTGTAAAGGAACATAAACAAAAGGAAGTAGCCTACAGCACACTACCGTATCACACTCACACTACCGTATCACACTCACTTGCGATGCTTGCAATGTGTGTAGCCTACTTCACTTGGCTCCCAGTGTAACAGTGGTAGAATGTGAATTTATGACGTATGTCCTTTTTATTTTATTTGTATTATTTCATTACAGTAAACTGATTGGTAGCAGGACTAGTAGAAACTCAGCAGGTGTCCAATGGCAACACTTTGCTTCAACAGCACAGTCAATACTGGAGGCTTCAGCTGAGGTGTAACTCCAATATTTACGTGCTGCTACAGCAAGGCGGCCAGCCAGTCACAGAGTTTTAAACACACACACTGGTGAGTGAGCGTCTCACATCCTTAAATATAAGGATGTGATGGGGGTCAGAGAGGCTCTCTCTCTTCCCGGTCTCTCTTTCTCCAGGTGTTACTGCGGCAGCACAGGACGACCTGTATCCCGTCAAATACCCACAAGCCATTCTGTGCTGCTACCGCACCACAAGGCCACACGCGCGCGCGCACACACACACACACACACACACACACACACACAGACACACACACACACACACACACACAGACACCCACGCGCACACACACACACACACACCCACGCGCACACACACACACAGACACCCACGCGCACACACACACACACACCCACGCGCACACACACACACAGACACCCACGCGCACACACACACACCCACGCACACACACACACACACACACACACACACGCGCACACACACACACAGACACCCACGCGCCTATAGGCAGGCGAGACGGGAGTTTTCTTCTGTCTGAAAGAGAAAAAGGGAATAGCCTATAAGAGCAGTATACTTGTTAATGCGCCGTCTCATATTGCCAATAGGGTTCAGAATAATCCCTCTTACAAACGTTTCGGTGGTCCAAGTCAAGGGTTAGGGTGAGTCGAAGCAAAATATCCATTAGAACAGAATGACTACTTACTTTTACGCACGGAGACGGTCTATTCAAACTGGAACGGTGACCCCTAAACTCTCCAGCGAATGAGAGCCCCGTCAGTTAACGAGTTTCTGTTGATGTGCTTCAAGGAAGCAGTCCTTTTTTGTTGTGGTAGCCTCGTATTTATAGGCGTGCATGTGCCCGTGTATCGAGGGAGAGGCGGATAGGCTACTTGGAGAGAAAAGTCAAGCGCAGTACGAGATTCAGTGAGTAACCGAGGAACCGCCCATCAATATACAGACGAGACAGGCCGCTGAGATACCTTCCTCCAACCCAGGCGCTTCACTCGAATCGACCCAGGCGCTTCACTCGAACCAACCCAGGCGCTTCACTCGAATCAACCCAGGCGCTTCACTCGAATCGACCCAGGCGCTTCACTCGAATCGACCCAGGCGCTTCACTCGAATCGACCCAGGCGCTTCACTCGAATCAACCCAGGCGCTTCACTCGAATCGACCCAGGCGCTTCACTCGAATCAACCCAGGCGCTTCACTCGAATCGACCCAGGCGCTTCACTCGAATCAACCCAGGCGCTTCACTCGAATCAACCCAGGCGCTTCACTCGAATCGGAGTGCGATGTAGAAATATTACATAGGCTACGGCCTATGTTTATTATTTTATGGCCTATTATTATTAATTGTAGCATCAATATTTCCTTCAGTTTCGCTCTCCTTCGCCATAAAGGTCTGGACATGATTTGGAGGGGTTGCTCATTTACCATATCAAGAACACTTTCATCAAGTTGGGAGATTTTAGGCTCAAGTCAGCCATGGTTTTGTGTTTCAGTGGTGATGAATCAATCATTTATTAGGCTTGATTCAGCAGGCCTGGGCCTACAGATCCGGATTTTAATTAATCAAATGATTTGGATCACAATTTTAAATGTTAACGTTTTCCCCTATTTCTTGACATTTTTCCAATAAAAAATTAAAAAACATTTACAAAAAACATAACATAATAACATTTTATTAAAATAAATGCCCCAGAATTTTTGTCGGCTAAGAAATAGGCTAAAGCTTCCATAAATAAATCATTGTTTAGTTATGGACTGTGTTATTTAATTGAATAAATTACTAAACAATGTTTTGGGGTCGGATGGATGAAATCATAGATCTGTTTTGTTTGAACCTGACCATCGAAATAGCAATTTATGTTGTAGCATGCATACGTCATATGAAAAGTAGGCTATGGTCTATGACTACTATGACGGGTGACACGGGCTTATATCTACAATAGTAATAAACAGATAGATTACATTTACACAGTTGTTGATGCTAAATTCCTCATCCGTTCCATCCTGACACAACGTCGACCTACTTTGGGAAACAAATATGATCCGCTGGTAGCCTATGATTGATGCTTACAGAAGGTGGGCCATATCTAATGGCCTAATTTATTCTATAATCATATTTTCGCACAGCTTTATCACACTGTAAACGAAATAACTATGAACAATTCGCCTAGACAGGTATAGGTTTAGTCACCTTATCTGGGCACTGGACTAGAAACAGGTTCATTTGAATAGCACTAAACACATTCATAGAATGAAATGGACAAAATAAAATGACAGTACTCGAATCTGAATGATTTCTGTTCGATAGACTATCTGAAAGAGAGAGGGTTGAGATCCTCAGACAGTACAGTGAGAGGTGTCTGATATCTGTCTGTTCGCTGTCCTGGCCCTGGCTATTTTTACCCTCCTTCATGTCCCATCAAGTTAAATGTTTGTCTGCATTTCTGAGCAATCATACCGCATGTGCTCGACGCTTTCCTGCCTATTTATATGAACCGGGTTGCTACCCTCCTCCGTTACAACCATCCCCATCCCGCTGGTCAGACTCCGCTGAAACACAAGCCCTGGTCTCAGCCCTTCTCCTGCAGGGCATATGGATCAGTATAAACCATCACCAGGCCTCCATAGCGATGCAGATGACACCCAGCTCTTCATTTCTGTGACCCCGGTCACTACAGCTCAGTTGACCACTTAGGTAGATGTACTGGTTCTTGGTGATAAAGTTGAAAGGGAGAGACTATCTGGGCACTTGGACACTGACTCTGAACACCAAATGCCCAATAAGAAACCTAAGTTTGTATCATGTTTGATTCTGATCTTAATTTTGAGGCCCATATTAAGAATGTGACTAGGACATCTTTTTATGACCTGAGAAATATTGCTAAGGTAAAACCTTTCTCCCCCAGGTTGACACTGAAAGACTAATGCATGTTTTTATTAGTAGCAGACTGGATTACTGTAACGCTCTCCTATCTGGTCTACCAAAGAAAGCTATTAGTCAACTTCAAATAGTACAAAATGCTGCAGCACGTGTCCTCACTAAGACCAGAAGGAGGGCACACATCACACCGGTCTTACAATCACTACACTGGTTACTGGCCAGTTTTAGAATAATTGTAAGATTCTTTTATTAGTTTAGAAAGCTCTGCACGGTCATGCCTGAATACAGTACGTCAGGAATGCTTTTACAGTATACACCAAGTAGGTCCCTGAGATCCTCTGGCACTGAACTTAACGGTTCCTGGAGCCGGGACCGAGAGACATGGGGAGGCAGCCTTGAGTTTTGACTCCCTCAGCGTCTGGAATACCCAGCCAGAAAACCTAAGGGTGGCCAAAACCGTGGGAACATTTAAGCGAAATCTTTAGACACACCTTTTTAATCTCGCTTTCATCATGGAGTTTTACCTGATCATATTACAGAGGCTAAAGACCACATATTTGAAAACCACAACAAGCCCTCGCTTTAGGGAAGCACAACTAGCGCTTCATGAAGACAGATTGATGAAAACAACCGTTTCGCGGCAGAAAATAAATTCTTTAGAAGCTGCATTCTCAGTGCCCCGTCCGCCGCCATTACATGGATATACTGGCTCGCACTGGATTTTACATTTCTTCTACAGGCCTCAGAATTACACCAAAGTGATCTCGGTGAGTCAAACATCTTATAATATGCCGTAAATACGGTCAAGGTTGTCGAAAAAGAACATTCTCCTTTAAGTATAACATTCCATGTACATTTGTAATTGGGTACATTAACCACATATCAGTTTAAATAATTATATTAATGATGTACACATGGTGCAGTATACTATAGGCTTTTTGTGTTTCATTCGATGTATTGATTAATTAATTTATTGGCAGTTTTAAATTGTTCTTACTGTGGCTCACTGTCAGAAACACACACACACACACACGCATGCACCCCCCCCCCCACACACACACACATGCACACACACACACACACACACACACACTGCTCGCATGCACACACACACACACACACGCGCACACACACACACACACACACAGGCAGTGTTGGTGAGACCAGCAGCAGCTGCTCTCTGCTTCAAGCTGCCAGAGCGAACGGCTGCAAATGTTTGAAATTGTGAACTTCTGGAAGATTCCCCCCCGTCAGCCGCTGCAGCATCGTGACACGCAGGTCCGGGCACGCGTAGGTGACATCACAGCCCACATGTCATTAGAGCCTATGTCACAGGACACGGCTGTGGGCCGTGGTACTGTACATACTGTAGAATGGAGGTCATTGAGAACTGACAGGGCTTTGAGAGCGGAAACAGAATTTGAAGAAGATTACTAGGAGAGCTATTAGATGAAATGACAGCGAGAGAGTTTAATAAGAGAGAACAAGAGACACACAAAGAGAAAGATATGAGAAAGAGAAAGATATGAGAAAGAGAAAGATATGAGAAATAGAAAGATATGAGAAATAGAAATATATGAGAAAGAGAAAGATGAGAAAGAAATATGAGAAAGAGAAAGATATGAGAAAGAGAAAGATATGAGAAAGAGAAATATATGAGAAAGTGAAAGATATGAGAAAGAGAAAGATATGAGAAAGAGAAAGATATGAGAAAGAGAAAGATATGAGAAAGTGAAAGATATGAGAAAGATATGAGAAAGAGAAAGATATGAGAAATAGAAAGATATGAGAAAGAGAAAGATATGAGAAAGAGAAAGATATGAGAAAGAGAAAGATATGAGAAATAGAAAGATATGAGACAGAGAAAGATGAGAAAGAAAGATGAGAAAGAGAGAGATATGAGAAAGAGAAAGATATGAGAAAGAGAAAGATATGAGAAAGAGAAAGATATGAGAAAGTGAAAGATATGAGAAAGAGAAAGATATGAGAAAGTGAAAGATATGAGAAAGAGAAAGATATGAGAAAGAGAAAGATATGAGAAAGTGAAAGATATGAGAAAGAGAAAGATATGAGAAAGAGAAAGATATGAGAAAGAGAAAGATATGAGAAAGTGAAAGATATGAGAAAGAGAAAGATATGAGAAAGAGAAAGATATGAGAAAGAGAAAGATGAGAAAGAGAAAGATATGAGAAAGAGAAAGATATGAGAAAGAGAAAGATATGAGAAAGTGAAAGATATGAGAAAGAGAAAGATATGAGAAAGTGAAAGATATGAGAAAGAGAAAGATATGAGAAAGAGAAAGATATGAGAAAGAGAAAGATATGAGAAAGATATGAGAAAGAGAAAGATATGAGAAAGTGAAAGATATGAGAAAGAGAAAGATATGAGAAAGAGAAAGATATGAGAAAGTGAAAGATATGAGAAAGAGAAAGATATGAGAAAGAGAAAGATATGAGAAAGTGAAAGATATGAGAAAGAGAAAGATATGAGAAAGAGAAAGATATGAGAAAGAGAAAGATATGAGAAAGAGAAAGATATGAGAAAGAGAAAGATATGAGAAAGAGAAAGCCAGAGAGAGAGAAAGCCAGAGAGAGAGAGATAGGAGACAGAAAGAGAAAAACAGAGAAGGAGAAAGAGAGAGAAGGAGAGGGATAGGAGAGAGAGAAAGAGAGGGATAGGAGAGAGAGAAAGAGAGGGATAGGAGAGAGAGAAAGCCAGACAGAGAGAGAGAGAGATAGGAGAGAGAGAAAGCCAGCCAATCAAATCAAACTTTATTTATCTAGCACATTTCATACACAGAAGCAACACAATGCACTTTACAGAGAGCAAAGGGAGGATGGGCATAGGTCCCACCCCTACATTTTCCAGAGGGAAGCAAAAAAAACAGTTCACCCAAGGGCCGAAAAAGGCTCCTGGAAAATGTTTACGTCTATTGGTTAAGAACATTTACCAAGCAACGAACATGGACTAAATACTTCTACTAAAGAGACATGACTATCAGTGGAGTACATACATAGTTAGAGAGATGTTGCGTACATGGCCATAATAGGATATTTAAGTGTATCTTATAATAAGGCACAATAAGCACTTAGAGAGAGAGAGAGAGAGAGAGAGAGAGAGAGAGAGAGAAATCCAGAGAGAGATATGATAGAGAAAGCCAGAGAGAGAGAGAGATAGGAGAGAGAGAGATATGACAGAGAAATCCAGAGAGCGATATGATAGAGAAAGCCAGAGAGAGAGAGAGATAGGAGAGAGATAGGAGAGAGACAGAAAGCCAGAGAGAGATAGAGATAGGAGATCGAGATAGGAGAGAGAGAGAAAGCCAGAAAGAGAGATAAGAGAGAGAGAGAGAAAGCCAGAAAGAGAGATAGGAGAGAGAGAGAGAAAGCCATAAAGAGAGATAGGAGAGAGAGAAAGCCAGAAAGAGAGATAGGAGAGAGAGAGAGAAAGCCAGAAAGAGAGATAGGAGAGAGAAAGCCAGAAAGAGAGATAGTAGAGAGAGAGAGAAAGCCAGAAAGAGAGATAGGAGAGAGAGAAAGCCAGAAAGAGAGATAGTAGAGAGAGAAAGCCAGAAAGAGAGATAGGAGAGAGAGAGAGAAAGCCAGAAAGAGAGATAGGAGAGAGAGAGAGAAAGCCAGAAAGAGAGATAGGAGAGAGAGAAAGCCAGAAAGAGAGATAGGAGAGAGAGAAAGCCAGAAAGAGAGATAGGAGAGAGAGAGAGAAAGCCAGAAAGAGAGATAGGAGAGAGAGAGAAAGCCAGAAAGAGAGATAGGAGAAAGCCAGAAAGAGAGATAGGAGAGAGAGAGAGAAAGCCAGAAAGAGAGATAGTAGAGAGAGAGAGAAAGCCAGAAAGAGAGATAGGAGAGAGAGAGAGAAAGCCAGAAAGAGAGATAGTAGAGAGAGAGAGAAAGCCATAAAGAGATATAGGAGAGAGAAAGCCAGAAAGAGAGATAGTAGAGAGAGAGAGAAAGCCAGAAAGAGAGATAGTAGAGAGAGAGAGAAAGCCAGAAAGAGAGATAGTAGAGAGAGAGAGAAAGCCAGAAAGAGAGATAGGAGAGAGAAAGCCAGAAAGAGAGATAGGAGAGAGAGAGAGAAAGCCAGAAAGAGAGATAGGAGAGAGAGAGAGAAAGCCAGAAAGAGAGATAGGAGAGAGAGAGAGAAAGCCAGAAAGAGAGATAGTAGAGAGAGAGAAAGCCAGAAAGAGAGATAGGAGAGAGAGAGAAAGCCAGAAAGAGAGATAGGAGAGAGAAAGCCAGAAAGAGAGATAGTAGAGAGAGAGAAAGCCAGAAAGAGAGATAGGAGAGAGAGAGAAAGCCAGAAAGAGAGATAGGAGAGAGAGAGAAAGCCAGAAAGAGAGATAGGAGAGAGAAAGCCAGAAAGAGAGATAGGAGAGAGAGAGAAAGCCAGAAAGAGAGATAGGAGAGAGAAAGCCAGAAAGAGAGATAGGAGAGAGAGAGGAGAGAGAGAAAGCCAGAAAGAGAGATAGGAGAGAGAGAGAGAAATCCAGAAAGAGAGATAGGAGAGAGAGAGAGAAAGCCAGAAAGAGAGATAGGAGAGAGAGAAAGCCAGAAAGAGAGATAGGAGAGAGAGAGAGAAAGCCAGAAAGAGAGATAGGAGAGAGAGAGAGAGAGAAAGCCAGAAAGAGAGATAGGAGAGAGAGCCCGGTGCGAAAAATCCTCTGCCTTCTCCCCTGGCCGCATCCCAGATTGTGATGTCATAGCGGATGACCTCATGGTGCAGTGTCATCACCGCCCCCACAGGCCTAGTCTAGGTCCGCCCTCCTATAAACGGCGGTGTTACTGCAGCAGCATGTAGCACGGCCCATTAACTCTGGGGCTGATTACACCGCCCGCCCCCACGGGACGACAACCAACCACGTGAAAGCCTTTGATGTCATTTCCTTCCAACGTCCCAGAGCGACTCAACACTATGAGAGACTTGTGCCTACCCGTCTGTCTGTCTGTCTGCCTGTCTCTCTGCCTCAATGCCTGCCTCTCTCTCCCTCTCTCTCTGTCGCTCTCTCTCTCTCTCTCTGTCTCTCTCTCTCTCTCCGCCTCTCCCTCTCTCCGCCCAGCACCAGGCCCCGCCCAGCACCAGGCCCCGCCCAGCACCATGCCCCGCCCAGCACCAGGCCCCGCCCAGCACCAGGCCCCTCCCAGCACCAGGCCCCGCCCAGCACCAGGCCCCGCCCGCACCAGGCCCCGCCCCGCACCAGGCCCCTCCCCGCACCAGGCCCCGCCCCAGGCCCCGCCCCAGGCCCCGCCCAGCACCAGGCAAAGAAGTGCGGTGGACAGACTGAAGAGACACGGCCTGTACCAAGACCAGTGCTTTGTCCTGGTTCACCCAGGAGTGTTTCTCGCTCACACTGTACACACACACACACACACACACACACGCACACACACGCACACACACACGCACAGTCCAGCCATGTGGGCGCCAGGGAAATGACAGACCTTTCTCTCTCTCTACTACTCCCCATGCCCAGGGACACATTCCAAACCAGAACGACATCCACTCCACTCTGCCCTCTCCTCACTCAGTCTGTCACACCAGACCAGGGGCCAGAAAGCTGACTAGGAGGGTGTCCACGATGGTGTCTAGAGGTGTTATTGACTATAGGGTGTCTACGATGATGTGTAGAGATTTCAATCAATCAATCAATCAATCAAAGCTTTATTTGTATAGCGCATTTCATACCCAGAGGCAACACAATGCGCTTTACAGAGAACAAGGGAGGTGGGCATACGACCCATATTCCAGATTCCAATTTCGATTATATTATTAGTCTTCTCTCAACACACACACCAACACACACACACACCAACTCATACATACACACCAACACACACACACGCACACACACACACCAACTCATACATACACAGCAACACACACACACGCACACACACACACCAACTCATACATACACACCAACACACACACATACACACACACACACACACACACACACACACACACACACACACACACGTACACACACACACACCAACTCATACATACACACTGACACACACATACACACACACACACACACACACACACACACACACACACACACACACACACACACACACACACACACACACACACACACACACACAACCCACATAGACAACAAAAGGGACAGGACCCATCCATCCAAAAAGTGGTGGGAAAAAAAAGTCTGTCTGAGTGATCATGAATCAGACCCTCGATATTCATCTCTGGCTTGGCTGCTTATTGGTTAAAAAATCCAGCGAGGGTTGCAGGAGAGTGGGAGACGCCCAAACAGAGCCAGACAGAGCCAGACAGAGCCAGACAGAGCCAGACAGAGCCAGACAGAGCCAGACAGAGCCAGACAGAGCCAGAGACGGAGCCAGACAGAGCCAGACAGAGCCAGACAGAGCCAGACAGATCCAGACAGAGCCAGACAGAGCCAGACAGAGCCAGACAGAGCCAGACAGATCCAGACAGAGCCAGACAGAGCCAGACAGGGCCAGACAGAGCCAGACAGAGCCAGACAGAGCCAGACAGAGCCAGACAGAGCCAGAGACGGAGCCAGACAGAGCCAGACAGAGCCAGACAGGGCCAGACAGGGCCAGACAGAGCCAGACAGGGCCAGACAGAGCCAGA